>NC_061118.1:71597296-71645310 GCF_002878395.1 Capsicum annuum | reverse complement strand
AAAGAATATCAATTCTCATAATGTAAATATCATTTAAATCTTTCGAAAGAATAACTTTCACAATTCTACTTTCAAATCACTTCACCATTCACCATAGACACAAGGAAACACACACACACTGGGAGATCCTATAACCGACATAAACCATGTGAGCTACATGGAGTCCAATGTACAAAACACGTTGGGGAGAGCCATCCTATCCTTGCCATCGAAGTAGGACTATCGATATCAAATCCACATAAACTAGTGATCACAATATAAATCAACCTCAGGCTCACTCCTATGGGGGCACGTAGTTCTAGGGAAGTAAGGTTGCTTTATACCTCCCACTCGGTGCTAAAGATTTCTCTCGGACATAGCTCATATTTTTTCAAAGACAATCCGTAACAAGATAATTTCAGTAATATATAAATATAAACCAGGAGCCATCATGCTTCCCATCTATCAAAATTAACCACGTTGTGGATTTCTTTCACACTCGAGTTCAAAACAACTCCATTAAGACCAAAAGATCAAGTCATTCAAAATATCTCAAATATTCAATATCAACGTGCTTATAGCACACACTTTCTAAAAAAAACACAATTTCCAATGAGGATTCACGATCCAAATATCAAAATCATGATAAATATCATTCAAGATTCATGCTTTATATCTCCACACATGTAAATTCATCTTTCAAAATCATAAACATCAATATTTTATAATAATCATCATAAAATATGGGTTCATGCTTTAAATTCGTAAAAATCAAATAAAAATCATACCTTTGTAAAGAAAATTACTTTTGGGCACAAAAACGAAAGAGAGTTCATGTTGAAAAACCCCACATACCTTGAATGATGAACTTTAGATCGATACTCATTTTGAGATATTAATCGTGCCTTTGAATAATGGTTTTTGGAGTTCTTGAACTAGGAATTTGGAATCTTGAATAAATTTGCAGAATTAATGGTGAACTTTGGAGGTTCTTGAAGTTAGATGTAGGAGCTTAGGGTTTTCTTTTTGAGGGAATTTGATAAAATATAACATATATTGCTTCTAATAGCCTTTAATATAGGGTTTGGATGGATTTTGGGTGAGAGGGAATGACCAAAACCCCCCTAAAAATCAAATAATTCTCGAATCTGTCCTTTGGTGGATTGTTTTGATAGTCTGAAGTAGATCAACCATAACATTTTACTGCGATATCCAAATTGGATGAAACTAATTGCATTAGAAAGAGGACTCTCATATATTTCCGTTGATATATAGTATCTCACCCAGATCATTGTGTACGAGGAGTTATGTTCGTTTGAAGTTGACCCAAAAATTCACTTTTGATAGGCTGAAGTACATCGACTATAACTTTTTTCTCCGATAGACAACTTGGATGAAACCAATTTCATTGGAAAGAGAACTCGCAGAGCTTTCCGTTGATATATAGTATATCACCCAGACCATTATGTACAAGGAGTTATGATCATTTAAAGTTGGAGAAAAATTACGCCAGGCCTCAGTACTTTTTCCTGCACGTTTTACAGTTCACTACTATTCACGATTCGATCGGAATGTTCATAACTCATCGTTTGGGTGTCCATTTTGGATGATCCATATATATTTGGAAAGATTATTTGATACTCTACGCAGTGGAGGATCATAATCTAAGACATTCCACACCGAAAATTTATAATTCATTCTAGAAGATAGAACCCAACATGTTTACACATAAAATTTCAACGAAAAATTTCCTGGGGTATTACAGTCTCCATATACTTCATGAGCAAAATAGTCTTGCACTCCAGAATCAGATCTTAGTTTAGCCTAGAAGCAAACCTCCTCATTCTCAACCTCGTATCAGTCACCAAATCAGGAGCATACCTCGTCAATTAATAAAACTTCTAAGCATACTCCTTTATAGACATTCTCCCTTGCCTGAGGTTTACAAACTCTTCCATCTTAGATTTTCTCAACTTTTGAGGAAAGAACTGATCCATGAAGGCATTAGAAAAGGCCTCCCACAAACTATCCTCTTCTACATCACCCATATCTCTGTCCCACTCCTCATACCATAGATAAGCAACCTCTTTTAGATGATAAGCTGGAAAGTTTACTCTTTCCATATTAGTTGCCCTCATTACCTAAAAGATTTTCTCCATCTCATCAAGAAATCCCTGTGGGTCTTCCTCAACCTTTACACCCATAAAAGTAGGAGGATCCACTTTCATAACTATCTAAGCCTAGAGCCTCAGCAGACACAACACAAGTCATACCCCGCTTGGCCTGAGCAGTAACCAGTTAGGCAGGAGCATGTATAGATTAAAGTACCTCACGTTCATCACGTTGCCCTAAGGGACATGAGAAGTACAAGGATGAATAGGAGGAACTCCATTATAATTAGGAATAGGACCATGAGATCAAAGATGAACCTCGAGAGTAGAACGTGCTCCTACAACATCACTTTTCGATGGGACAGATCAATTTTCTTGTGTTCCAGATCTAGGAGGTATAATCTAAAAGATAAACAAACAAGGATTAGAAGAGATTCTAGGGCTGAGAAGTCAAGTTTGAATAAAAAATACCAAGAAAGTGAAACATTCCTAAATGTCTTACAGTCTTTCCCTTTTAAGAGTGGCATGCTACACACCCCTAAAAGACATTCTACTCAACAAGACTTTGTGGACTCCCAATTGACCATGAACCCAGACATGATACAGCCCAAATCAAGGTCTTATCATAATGGGCATTCTAAGTTCGACCAGGATCGGGGACTACCCCCTTAACACAACCTAACTACCTCATATAGCCTTGAATGAGCTAAATTTCAAGCATGTAACAAGATTAGGTAATGCTCTCATGAAGAATCTAAGATAGTATCACAACCATGATCGACTCAACCAAGTCTAATCATACCAAACCAACCATCCATACCATACCCTTTAGAAAATATCAAACATAATATTATAATCAAACTCAAAACGTAATACAAAGGAACAGTAAGAAATTATGTCCAATGATGCCAAACTCCCAGCTTATTCTAATGCCAAGGCCAACACCAATACCGATCGCGCCCATACCAACCCTCAGAAGTACCATAAAGCCTCTATCCAAAAAAATACAAATATCTAGTTGGGACATGCCCCAGACCATGACCCAAACCAATATCCAGAAAGAAAGTAAAAAGTCTAAGATGTCCAATATAAAATAATGCCTTCCAAAAGAATAGAAGCTCACCACTTTATCCCAATAAGAAGTCCCTGAATCAAGTACTATAAAGGAAGAGTCAAATGATTGATTCCTACATAGCATGGGTATACAGTCGCCAGTAGACGGGTTAGTAGGTGAACACTAGCATGAAACTCAAGATAAGGATAAAGTAATTCTAGTTATCAAAACCAAGTGAAAACCATCCAATGCAAACATCCATGCATATATATAAGTACTGGGAAAAGGGATTGCGATTAGTATGTCGTTTAGAACCTTTACCTGAGTTATGTTGCTTAGCCGTCCTACCACCCATGAGCCATATGGGTTTAGCTCCCCCTACTGAAAGGGTCCTAGAATGTGTAGTCGCATGACCAGAAAATATCCCGGGGATAACTAGTACAACCATCCAACATAAATATGACACTCGTATGTGGCCATCGAAGAGCCCTCATATCAGTAAAATATGAGTTTTCAATTTTGATCCCCTAGGGATCGCCACCTTCCACAGCTTAGCTTATATTTCCTACCATTAATGCCTAATTAAAACCAAGTCCAAACAATATAATTATCCTTTTATTAACCAAGGATACTTAATTAACCAGTGGTATCATCATACCACCATACTTCCAAGCATTATCAATAGCCAAACTATTTAGATTAAGAGGATATTCAAGTGCCCCATAATAAGCCATATTAAACCTCTTGGGAGACTACCATGTTCTCCACAAGCATTACCAATTATCCAATAACCTTTGTAAACCATTGAAAAATATTTAGGGTTTCATATATAAGTTAAAAACAAGCAAGAGTTCTATTAACATAAGTCAATGCAATGAACATATTTTTATATCCATTTTGTCAAACACCTTGGGGGAATGATATAACCAAAAACTAAATTCCATTACCATTAAACCATTACCATGAAATTCAATTGTACAAAAACCATTGTTAATGCATATAAAACTTAATTTAAACCACAAAAAATCATAACTAAGTATTTAATAGCAACGCCCCTAAATCAATAGTTGGAAGCCATAATCATGCAAGAGAAAAACCATGAAATCAACCATGTAACCATGCCTTTAAGTGAAATTAAATTTAGGGAAGAGAATCATGCCTTATACCAAGAAGATTGATGGAAATAATTCACCAACACAAGCCCCAAAGTAATTCCTTAGTTGAAACCCTAGATTTTTTCCCCAAAAGCTCTTGAGAGAGTTATGATATGTTTATGAAGAGTTTCTAAGTATTTAAGATTAAAATAATAGGGTAAATAACCTCCTAAGTGTATTAGATGTTCTGGGTCCTTATTAGGGTAAGTAGGAAAATGTCTAGAATAACCCTACTTAAATCCTATGAAAAAACTAACACAGGGTCACTATTGACCTCCTTACAAGTTGTAAACTCCCTTATAGTTAGTACCTACCTGATCATAACCAAGCCTCAACCATGGATCAGACACTATCCAGTATACGACCCATCAACCTAAGTCGTAACCTCAATATACTATTTGCACCCATGATCCGTATCCCTGGAAGAATGTAACACCAGGAGGATAAAATATTCTCCACCTTACAAGTCATCTATATAACTCGTACCCAATTATACAACACTCACCCCTAAGTCGTGTCCATTCCAATGACCAACATCCATCCCACCAACTAACACTGGTCATCTTACAATAAGAACTAACTACTCGTACCCCAGCATATGACTCAAACCATAAATTGTATTAGGTCCAAAGAATGGGATTCCAGGAAATTTTCCAAGGGTCCAGATCTGGGATGCTTCAAAATGGTTTGGTTATAGTTTTCCCATGTTTTAATTATAGTTTTCATGTTTTATTGGTGCTTTGAACATATGGTTGCATGGAATGATTAATTTTTACTTGGTTTTAGTTTTGAAAACTATATGCCCTCAATATGTTTAATAAAATGACTATGAGAATGTTTTTACTATATTTTGGAAGTTTCATTGAAAACTTTGCATGGGATAAAGTGGTAATGCAACCCTTACTGGTTTTGATGGTCTTTAATAGTTAAATAGCAAGGTCTTGGTGGTCATGGTTATGGATTAATTTAATACACTTGTGGGGTAAATGGGAATCCCCCAAGCAAACTTAATAATGATCATCATATGGGGTACATGGGAATCCCCCAAGCAACTTAATAATATAATCATGGGTACATGGGAATCCCTTATCTTTAAAAAGACTGGATAAGGACATTGCTTGGAAGCTATATTTGGTATGATGATACCGCTACTTCTAGACTTACTTAATAACAAATGGAATTGGTGATTTGGTTATGTGTGAATGGTTTTAATTAGGAAATAATGGCAGGGTGTATTAGATAACCATGAAGATGTGAGTCCAATAGATGGACACTGAAAATTCATGTTTGTTGACATGAGGATTGGTCATGGAGACCATATATGATACATATGGTACACAAAAATCTCCTAAGTTACACTTGTATATATGTATCATGGAGAGCGAAGGGTACACGAGAATCCCCTACTCCTATAGTATCTCCGATTTGTGTGGCTACACATATCAGGGCCCATTCGGGGGTAACACTGGACCCATATAGCCCGTGGGTAGTTCTAGGATGGTTAAGCTACATATACCTAGGTTAATGGTTTAAGGGCATGCTAAACTCGATTCCCTTTACCGACATGGTTTATATATATATATATGTATGTATATATGTATATATATTTATGGTTATGTATGCATATGGTTGTTTACTTGGTTTTAAAGGTTGGCATTATTTTATTCTTATCTTGAGTGCATGCTAGCGTTCACCCACTAACCCATCTTCTGGCGTTGTATCCCCACGCGATGCAGGAACCATCCATACTACTCCTCATACTCATTGATTAGATTTGGGGACAGTAGGTGTTAGATTGAGGTAGTAAGCTTCCATAGTTCAAAAGATATCCATTTTATTTTATGGATTTCTTTTTAATATACTTGGATTTTTTCTATAGTCGGGGGAATTTCCCAACTAAATACTCTTTGGTTTGGTTTAGAGGCTTTGTATGGACAACTCTGGACTTAGTTATGGAATGGTTATGATAAATATATATATATATATGTGTGTGTGTGTGTGTGTGTATGTGTTTGCATTGGGTTATCATTTTTGGTTTGGTTGGTTATTGGATGGATTTACTTGGTTGGGTTTGTTTAAGAAGTAGACTTACACTATCTTGTTATATATTCGGAATTTGTCTGACTCAGGGTATATTGTTTATTGGCTGGATTGGGTATCGGGGGTGGTCTCCGATCCTGTTTGGACTTGAGATGCCCATTATGAAAAGACCCTAGTTTGGGTCATGTCAGTGGACCCTTGGTTCAGGTTATGGGGCTTTTAAATTCATTTTGGGCTATTGGTCGAAAGATAATAAAAGAACATATAGGTGTAGGACCCACTTTTAATTGAAATGACCTCATATGGAAATTTTTACTATATCATTGAGTCTAAAACATCAAATTTGACTGGGTAGAATATTCTATTTGCATATACGGGATTTTGAATGAACCCTGTGGGGTTGGTGGAGAGTTTGAAAAAAATTGGTATTGGTGGACTGATTAAGCACCCTTTTGGGTCGCTTAAGCGAAGGGGCTGCTAAAGCAGTCTGAACATAACTTAAGCGACTGGGTCGGACAAGCGGAGTTCCGCATAAGCAAAACTCCTACCACTTAAGTCGTAGCCACTTAACCGGCAAAGGACTGCTTACACCAATTGTCTCTTAAGTGAAACTATGTCACTTTAGCGGTGATCGCTTAAGCAGCCTAGTGTCCACTTAAGTGACAACCTTTGACATAGTAATGGTATAAAACCCCACTTAGACCAATTTCCCTATTTTCCCCCCATTCTCAAGGATATTGAACACTAAAAAGTGGGAAAGTTTGGGAGAATCATTTGAGGTTGATTTTAGATCTTTTGTGAGGTTAATTTACGTGTTTCTTCTTCGAATTTATGGTAAGCTTCCATTAATTTCTTGCTTTAATTCTACGTCTTTTTCCGAAATACCTAAAAACTTGGTGGCTTGATTGTTGCACCATTAGAGCTCCAGATTCACCCTTTTATGGTAAATATTCGTTGAGCATAGAGGAATATTATGTTGGTTTTAAAAGTGCAATTTCAAAAACAAACCTCACGTGGGATTTTTACGTAATTTTGGACCCAAAGTATAATTGTACAATATAGGTATCTTTGTTCTCGTATTGATGAGTAGATTGTGATTTTGATAGTGTGGCATCTTTCAAAGCTTCTCAAAAAGGGAAATTGGTAGTTTAGTGGATTGTTCAGACTTTTTTGTCATCCATGCAGGCTAGACTTACCTTATTTTTAGATTGCACTAATTTGTAGTCTAAATATGATATTATGCTAGATCTGAGATGGGATTTAGGCATTTGAAGCATAATTGGTATGATTATTCTTATTTGGATTATTTGGGCTAATTTGAACTCATAATTTAGGTGAAAAGTTGACCTAGTTGTTCGCATTTAAGGTGAAATTGACTTAGTTGCTAATGTTTTAGGAAAAATTGTTATTCTAGGTCTAATTATGGCTTATTTAACATCTAAAAGTGAATTTAGATACCTTACCCTAGTTTGGGGTAGAATTTGCCTAAAAATAAATTCTTTAGATTAGAAGTCGGCCCCTCCAGCCCACCTTAGGCCAAGAATTATGTTAGATTTTGTAGACTTATTTACGAATATTGAACCGTTATTTATGATGATTTTAGTACTTTGATAAGATTGAAAACATAAAGAGTATATGAGCTCAGTATTAGAAGTTGGTGCTAATTTTTGATAAAAAATTAAATGGTTTATTGATATATATAGTTATATGGTTTATCGATATGGCTTAGGGATATGGTTTATTGGCATGGTTTATGTATATAGTCTATTTATATGAGTTTTGGTTCAAGTTTGATAATTAATAATGATATTGATAATATAAATTTTGATTTAAGTTCGACAATTGATGATGATATTGATACTATGAGTTTTGGTTCGAGTCCGTGAAATGATGTTATGATGTTCATACTATTATGGATGTTATGATGATGTGATAGGAGTTTCACTTTGAGTCTGTAATTGAGAATTGGGTATGATATGATATGGTATGGATGGATTAAGGGTTATAGTTGATCTTCAATAGAGTTATAGATCTTTAGTTATTTATTTTTCTTTGATGATACCCTCTAGGCTTATGGAAAGCCGCATTAGGTTATTTAGCTTTCTACACTTATTTTCTTATGGTGGACAACTTATTAGTTATTATTATATGATCTTTACGTTACTTTTATCGATCTATTTCACTTATTTATGCACAACCGTGTTGGATCTTATAACCAGGTTTATCGTGTTACCTTGACTTAGTTTTTTTTA
This sequence comes from Capsicum annuum, assembly GCF_002878395.1. Lineage (NCBI taxonomy): Eukaryota > Viridiplantae > Streptophyta > Magnoliopsida > Solanales > Solanaceae > Capsicum > Capsicum annuum. The sequence goes on along the minus strand of NC_061118.1, from coordinate 71,636,720 downwards.
TCTTGTATCTTATCATATTTATATTATGTTTTATCCTAGTTGTCCAATAATTCCTATTAAGTACCTGTGCTTTAGGTATTCATACTTTAATTTTGTACCTTTTTGGTGTAGATCCGAGTACTAGTTCCTATTGTTGACGCGATGCTTGTGCTGGGTTAATATAAGAGATTGAGTGAGCTCTTAGAGTTGGAGCTATCCTTTTTTATTCTATATTCTATGTCTAGTCTTTTATTTTTTAGACAAATTATATTTGACTATTTCAGTACTTATATTTCATTTGTAGTAGCTCTTGTACCGATATTACTAGATCTCGGGATGACTGTTGTTTTTTTATCTATCTATTAGACTATTATGATTGTTTTATTGCTTTTTAAGTATTTAAATGCTAATTTTTGTCCTTTAGTCCATTTTCCACCAAGTTAGACAATTGCTTAGAGCTCTGGCTTATGGTTTGGCTTACCTATTGCTGTAATAAAGTAGGTACCATCACGACTCATAAATTGAATCGTGACATATAATGACCCTCTTGGTCATTCCTCATTTTAAGTGTGTTTTAGATGTTTTGAGACTTTCTACAGTGGCTATAAGTCATTTATGACTTACTAGAACTATCGATTTAGTTATCGGACAGTTGGATTTAAATTCTAGGCTCATTTCCCTACTTTGGAGCTTTCATTATTTAGGATTTGGTCTTGAACAAAAACTCTAAGTAGATAACCTCGAATGAGAATTTTGATATAGCTCCATCATTTTTAAAACTTTGAATTTAGGCTAGGGATACCCTTGGTTCAGATCTCGAGTCTTTCGGACTCATTTGGGCTATTGGGCGGATTATAAAAAAATAAAATTATATGTGTGGGCCCCACATCTAGTCAAAATAATGTTGAATGAATATTTCAATGGTTCCGTTGAGTTTTGGAATGTTAAATTTTGTATGGTAGCATATTTTATTTGAGGGCACAAGGTTTGAAACAAATATCGAGCATTCGATCAAAGTCTATTCTACATTGAGCGAAATCTGGTATATCATGTTGCTAATGTGACCACTTAAGCGATCATATGACTGCTTAAGCAATCATCGCATATGTGACATTGTGTCACTTAAGAGACATTGACCATCCGGTAAATAGCCACTTAAGCTGGCATCTCTTAAGCGACCTATAGGTTGCCTAAGAGATACCCGGCCCTAAGCGCAAAATCTCCTAAGCAAAAGGTGAGTTGTTTAGGCAGAACTTGGTGCCTTTAAGTGCCATATTCCCCACCTAATTTTCTTTCATTTCTTCCACCATTTTTACACCAAATTGAGATCTTAAAGAGAGGAAAAGTGAAAAATCATCCACATAAGTTGAGGTAAGCTAACCTATCTCTTCTTTATCATTTCTCATTAATTTTCCCTTCAATTTTCATCCTAATTCTTGGTAAAATTCATAGAAATTAGGTCTTAAATTTCTAAATTTTAAGTGTTGCTTTGAGATTCGATTTGTCCACTGTTTGTGCTCAATTTTTTAGCAAACATTCCTTATTCTTTGACAAACCTCGTGATAGGTTCAATTTTGAATTACATTTGTAGGATCTACATGCTCGTTCTTAACCTAAAATTTGACCCGACCTTTATTATAGAAAAATGAGTTTTATTTTACTCCTTATGATGTGCAGATTAGTATTTTGATAGCATTACGGCATTTTGGGATCATAGAGCAAGGATGGACAATTAGTGGATAATTCAAGAATTATAGTTCGGCATTGAGCTAGGCTTTTGTCTACTCTTCTTTATGAGATGGTGAATTATATATGTTGTATGTTAGATAGAAAAATGTTAGGATGAGATATTGGGTTAAACATCGTGATTTAGCCTAATTTATGAGTTTTAAGGCTAGAAGGGTAAGTGACCCTTAAGGTTAAATACTTATTATGCCTGTAATTCCTATTACCCTAGGTTGCTGGCTTGTTAATAGTTGAGGCTAATTAACTTTTAGTTTAATGTTTACTATGTTACTCAATGAATTGGGATGGATTTTCCCTAATTATGATCATATGATGATGTCGGATATATATTTGGGCCCGAGTTTATGATTATGCTATGGGTTGAATTTCGAAAAGTGATTTAACCTTCAAGAGAATGCAGTCATAGTTATAGATGCTTTGATGCTTATGATAGCATATTTGGATATTGCTGATGGCATTCATAGATTTTGATACACTCATGCTCACTAAAATAGTAAATAGTACGATTTCAACTAAAAATATAGTTTTACTACTATTTTTTAAAAAAATTATTCTCACTTTTCAATTTTAAAATTAATTCTTTCATAACAAAAATCGTACCATCTTAATGAGTAACTTATGAGCCTTTGAGACTAAAAATAATGTTTTAGAGATTTGAGCGAGATAGATTCCATTCCAATATTTTGCTAACTATTTACCTCAGTCGAGAGAGATTCCAACCCTTTCTATACTTTTATGATAATTTAGTCCCGGAGTTTACCTCAAAAAATAAATTTATGGAGTGACACCTTTTTAGCCACAGTTCTATCCAGTGCATATATATATGATACTGGATGTAGTAGATTTATTATAATGATGGTTATTGAAAATCCTGGATCGGGATGTGGTAGGTGTATATTGGTACTCCTGAACCCTTCTAGGGCCTGTTTATCTGTGAGTCATTACGCCGAAGAAAAGACGTTGCCGTAGGTCCTGTCTTTATGGGCCATCCAGCTGGAGGGTGTATACACTAGGTAACTTTATGGTACTTGATCATTTATGATATTATGGATTTAGTTTGCTTTCATCCATGCATGAGCATTGCCTATTACCAGTATGCGCCTATATTTATCAGTCGTGTGGGGGTTGCATAGGTATAGGTAATGAGTATTGCTTGTGGGGTGTTATGTGTTGATTGGACCTTTTAGGTTATGGGACCTAATTTAGGTATTGTTTGTTCAAGCTATCCAATTACTGTAATGTTTTATTATTAATGTTAGTTTGTGACAGGTTGATTATTGGGTTGGTTCTAAGATTTGAGCTATGATTCTATTTACTTTATCATACGGATATTTTACTATGCATGATCATCTCATGGTTAGGTATTATTATTAGAGATCTTGATTATGTTAGTACTAATTCCTACTATGATTAGGAGTCCTTAAGATGCTAGTATGACTCTTTAGGTTGTACCCTTGGATTAGCCTTATTTATGTACATACATTTAGATATGATGTTATGGTAGTACCTATATACTTCCCTTTCTTCATGTGTTTATGTTGTATATCCATTTCTTTGGATAACATACTATTATATATCCTTCATCTGCTCTTTATTTATTTATGGGCCAGTGATATATGGTATACTTCTTAGTTTCTTAAGTATGGCTAGAATGGAATTATTTGTCCTTATAGTCTCCTTAATTTTACTATGTTAGTTTTCTGGATATTCGGGTCTAGTTTACATTCCTTCTCTCGTGTTCTTTTTATTTGCATTATCTTTGAAGATCGGTCAATAGTTTCCTACTGAGTACCACATGTTTGGTACTCATACTACACTTCTGCAGCCTACAGATCATAGTACGACTTCTCACCATTGTTGTGTCTGTTGTGCGGAGCAGCTATTATTCGAAGACGTAGGGTTAGCCCTAACATTTGGAGTATTACTATTCTCCCTCTTATGTACTAGACTAGTCTCTATGTTGTGTTCAGAGATAGGTTGTATCATTATATTCTTTCAATACTTCATTTTGTAATCTGATTTTATTAGAAACTCTTGTACTAATTCCACCAAATTTTTGGACTATTTTATGTATTTCAATCTTTTGCTATATTTATTCTACATTCTTCCTTTATTTCTTTTGGTAGTTCATTACTAGTAGTTTCAAACCATGAATTGACTTACCGATTGGTGGGTTATAGTAGGTGTCATCATGACTTGACAAATTGGATCATGACAAAGAGTGTTATTAGAGGAAAATAGTGTCGGAATAATATTCTAGTAAGTTGTGTTCTTTTATAAGAGTAGTAGTCCTTTGACAGTACTAACTTGGGGCTTTGGGCTACAGGTGACAAAAAAGTTTTAAAATGAGGTGTAGGTGACATAAGTCTTAATAATTGAGTGGAGGTGACAATTACTTAATTATGGATTAAGAAAGTTTGGAAAATTTCAAAATAATCCACATGTTTTTAAATTTATACCTTGATGCAAATGTTAGTTAATATAATGAGAAACAAAGGGAAAAAAGGCGTATTTTCTCTCTTCTCATCCGTTGTTATTTTCTCCCTATCTTCGTGATATTTTTTGTTCACTGTTGTTGCTGCTTTATTCATCATCTTCTGATTCGTTATCATCATCTTATACTTCATTATCATTTTCATATTCTTTTTGTTGACCATTGTTATTGTTGTTGTTACCGCAACTGCTGCTCTTTAACCAATTTCTTAGGTCAAATTTTATTTTGTACATCACTTTCAACTTTGGTAAGTCAAATTATGCTTTTTAGTTGAATTTGTCATCTGGGTAACTGCTAGTGTGCTGTTTTTTCAACAATAGCTAGCATGCGAACATGAATGCAACATAAGAGCAATCTGTTTAAACAGATCCATCATCTATGGCACCAGATAAATATTTTGTCACAACAGAAAACTCATGTTGGATTCATGTTTATGGTTCTGGCTGCTCATAATATTAATCGAATAGATGGGTATTCTGTTGCAACAAATTAGTAATCTGTTAAAATAGATAATTAATTTGTTGCACCAAATTATAATCTATTTCAATAGACAAGTAATCTGTTGCAACATAATATATATCTACTGCAAAAGAATATTTATCTGTTGCAACAGATAATTATTCTGTTGCAACAGATGAATAATCTATTTCGAACAACATAATACAGCTTCTGTCACAAACCCGACATTTAACTCATATATTGATCTCTTGCTATTGATACTGGATTCAAATTATTTCTTAATTTATAGACATGTCATTTATTGAGAAGAAGAAATAGACACCATGAAAATTAAATAAGAATTAAAACGTCAAAGTGGATCAAACATAATTTTTTTACTAACAAAAAAAAATAAAAATACATAGGTAAAAGAAAAAATAATCTTAGTTATTATTATCATTATTATTTGTATGGTCAGCCGGCCAATCTTCAACCGGCAGCAGCAGCGCCCTCCTCAGCCTACGAATCTCCCGCAGAATCCTTACTCTGACGGCGGTCAACTCCCATAGCAGGTTATGAACTTCCTTTGGCAAATCCTGTATGCCATCTTGTAAAATAGCGACAACCCCACTGGATCAGCCATATCTAGAATATGCATAAATTAAAAAAATACGTAAAAACAAAAGTAAAGAAAAGAAAGTATTCGAATGTAATACAACGTATATTTACACAAAAAGCAAGAAAAAAACTTACTAGAGACAGAAAAAAGATATCAAGTCCATAAAGAGAAAGTAGTTGTTGAAGGTGTAACAAAACTAAGGAATAAATAGAGTGTAGTAGAATCAACGATATGATTGATTAAGGAGGGACCTATTTATAGATGATTGAACTTGAATATGTTAGACAAAAAGTCGCAACTGTTCACCTCCATTTATAATGACATTCTTGCTTACTGTGAAAAGTTATGACTTAATTAAATTAAGCAATATTGTGATAAGTCATGACTTTTCAGCTTTATTATTACTTAATAATTAGTTCTTTCCAAGAACCATTTTTATTGAGTTGTGACAACATATTCTATATTTGTTGCATCAAATAAATCATCTGTGAAAACAGATATATCATCCGTTGCAACAAATACACAACCTGTTGCAACATATAATCTATCTTTTAGAAAAAAAATTATCATCATAGCATTAATCCAAATTTGCTGACTTTTTTATTATATAAATTAATAAAATAGATTAAAAAAAATATTTTTTTTGAAAAGAAATGGCGTCTATTTAATACTAACATCAATTATTCAAATTGATTAATGTCATTCTTGCTTACTGCGAAAAGTTATGACTTAAGTAAATTAAGAAATATTGTGATAAGTCATGATTTTTCAACTAATTATTATTAATTAGTTCTTTTCAAGAATCATTTTTATTGAGTTGTGAAAATAGGTTCTATATCCGTTGCATCAGATAACTCATATGTGACATCAGATATATCATATGTTGCAACAAATAAAGAACCTGTTGCATTAGATAATATATCTGTTGCAATATATAATCTATCTTTTTTAAAAAAAAAAAAAATAAGCATCATTTCATTAATCCAAATTTTCTGACCTTTTTATTATATAAATTAGTAAAACAGATTTAAAGATGCAACTGTTCACCTCCATTTATTAATGAAATTTTTTATTACTATAAAAAGTTATGACTTAATTAAATATTGTGATAAGTCATGACTTTTCAGCTTATTATTATTAATAATTAGTTCATTCCAGGAATCATTTTTATTGAGTTGTGACAACAGAATCAATACCTGTTGCGCCAGATAACTCATCTGTGACAACAGATATATCATCTATTGTAACTAATAGATAACCTGTTGTATCAGATAATATATCTGTTGCAACATATAATCTATTTTTTTTTTAAAATTATCATTATATTATTAATCCAAATTTGCTGACTTTTTATTATATAAATTAATAAAATAGATTTAAAAACAAAAATATTTTTTTGTGAAAAGAAATGACACCTATTAATATTAACGCCAATTATTCAAATTAAATAACCATTTTTTTATGGTTATAAGTTGTGTTTATCATTTATTTCCTTATTGTTTTCTGTGAAAATAAATGACTTAATTAAATCAAGTTGGGGAGTTTTTTAATTATTGTGACAAGTCATGAATTTTCAGCTTATTATTATTAATTAGTTCTTAAATTTAAAATAACCTTTTTCTCAATTTAAAAATCGAAGACACCTTTTCAATATCCATTGCATCAAACAACACATCTGTTGAGACAGATATACCATCAGTCAAAACAGATAGGGAATTTGATGCATCAGAAACATTTTTTGTTTGTTTAATATGTTTAGACAAAAAGTAACGGTCACGACTGTTCACCTTTTTCTTAACAAGCAATCATCATATAACTTAATTAATCCAATGTTGTGAATTTTTTTTTATTAAATAATTTTTCTTTTACGGTTATAAATATTGTGTATATCATTTAAATTCCTTTCCTTATTATTTATTTATGAACCATTTTTCACATTAAATAATAGGAGAATCATGACTTTTCACCACCCTCTCAACAATAACCCCTTTTTATTAATAACTGACTGTTGCGACATATGAACTATCTATCGCTTCAGATTTCTGTTGCTACAAATGCTCAATCCCTACCTCCAACCATCGACATGTTGAGAATAATGAATAAATAGAATGATAATCCCTACCAAACATAGATTTTTGCATCCCTTAGGTAGATCCGATATAAAAAAGAAAAATACATACGCTAAAAGAAAAAACATAACCTAATTATTAGTACTACTATTATTATTATTATCATTGTTGTTATTATTATTATTATTATTATTACTATTATTATTTTCAATCAAACAATTTTCATCCAACTGCAGCAGGGGTCTCAGCCTTGCTCCGAAGTGGGCTAAATCCCTCTGGAGTTCATCAAATTGCCTTTAAAGTTCCCGCAAGGACTCGATATTAATCTTCTTGTATGAATCTAGATCATCCATATTTATATTGTAAGTGTAGTAGAATGAACGAGTGAGAGTAAGAAAAGGAGGCCGGAGAGACCTATTTATAAATGATTGAATGGGAAGGGTTGACTACGTCAAACAAAAAGGCAGGACTGTTCATATCCCTTAATTAAATAAAACTGATGACTTTTCAAATATCTAAATTAAAAAAATGGATCTAATTACAATATTTTAACTTTTATTATATTTTGAAAAGAAAAGAAAATTGCTTTAAAATAAATCTAGTAAATGGGTAATCTGTTGCAAAATATGTTCCATCTGTCAGATAACTGGCTCCCGAGAGTTGGTCAAACAAGTCATTAATTCTGGAAAGTGGATACTTGTTCTTGACCGTGGCTTTATTAAGTTGATGGTAATCAATGCACATTCTGAAAGAATCGCCTTTTTTTCTCACGAATAAGACTAGTGCACCCCATGGGGACACCCTAGGTCTGATGAATCCCTTATCCAGGAGATCCATCAACTGTTCTTTCAATTCTTTGAGTTCTGCTGTTGCCATTCTGTATTGAGGAGTAGATATGGGCTAAGTATTAGGAAGAATATGAATGCTAAAGTCTATTTCCCTTTCGGGAGGAATTCTTGAAAGATCTTCGGGAAAGACATCTAAATATTCATTCACTAATGGGACTAATTTAAGACTGGGAGTTTTGAAAATTGTGTCCTTAACTCGAATAAGATAATAAACACATCTCTTAGATATCATTTTTCGTGCCCAAAGGTAGGAAACAAGCTGACCTCTGAACGAAGAAGTACTACCCCTCCACTCTAAGATAGGTTTATTCGGAAACTAAACAGGAAAAATCTATTTCTATAGTCGATTATGGCATAGCAGGAATAAAGCCAATCTATGTTGAGAATGATATCAAAATCAGTCATCTCTAATTCGACTAAGTCTGTTGATGTAAATTTTTAAGATACTATAATCGGACAGTTCCTATATACCCGCCAGGCTATGATAGTTTTACCCACTGGGGTAGAGACTAAAAAGGGCTCTGCTAGAATTTCAAAACTGACTCTGAAATCAACTGCTATATAAGGAGTAATAAAAGACAAAGAAGCTCTTGGAACTAGCAAAGTGTAAACATGTTGGGATTGAAGAGCATAAAGTCTGTTTGGGCATTGCCTACTGGTGGCGCTTGAAGTGGTACCCTGCTGGTTTGGGCAACCGGACTGAGCTGAGTAACGGTTATGATAACCCTGAAAGCCTGACTGGGGATAATCTCTAAACCTGTGGCCTAGCTTGCCACATCTAAAACAGACATCGCTGCCAGCTATGCAAACACCCTGATGGCTCTTGCCACAAGTATGACAAAGAGGATAAGTGCGGGCACTGCTAACACTACCCTGAAGTTTAGGACCTGACGCCCTATCCCTATTGTCGTCTATAAATTTTGGCACTGGAGCACTGGCTGAGGAAGAAGCTGAAATGGATGACTTTGGGCAAAACTGAAAAAGATTCCCACCCTCTGACTTAGGCTAAGCAAAGTTGTAACTACCTGTCCTTGCTTTTTTATTCTGCTTCTCTCTCATCTTAATCTTCTGCTCTTCTATCTATTGAGCATGGATCATAAGCCTGGCTATGTACATCTTACTGATCAATATCGCGGACCTGCACTCATTGACCACACTATTATTCACTCCAGAAATAAACTTACTCATCTTAGCCCTGCTGTCTGCAACTACATGAGGAGTGTATCTAGCTAATTGAGTAAACTTAAGAGAATACTCTTTAACTGTCATGTTGCCATACTTGAGGTTGATAAACTCAAGCACCTTAGCTTCCCTTAGCTCTAGGAGAAAGAATCTATCTAAGAAGGGAGTGGCAAACTCCTCCCACTCAATAGACCTTATATCTATAGCCCTCTTTGCCTTCCACTATTTGAACCATGTGTGAGCCACATCCTACAACTGATATACAGCTAGCTCAGCACTCTCACAAGAGGTAACCCCCATGATATTTGTAACCTGTTGAACCTGATCAAGGAATTCCTGAGAGTCCTCACCTGACTTAGACCCGAAGAAGGATGGAGGATTCATTCGGGTGAAGTCCCGAATCCTGGCTGCAGCTGAATTAGCCACTGGGTTGTCCAGAATGACAGCTAGTCATTTATTCTGGGTAGCAACTAAATTAGCAAGAGTAGTGAATACAACTCTTAACTCTGTATGAGAAACATGTTCATTCAAGGGATCTACTTGGACAGGCTGAGGGGCAGACTAATTTCTATTTTTTGTTTTAGGAGGCATGTTCTATAGGAGAAAGGGAGAAATAGATTAGACTGAGAGTTAAATTTGAGCTCATGCTTACTGGCATAACATGAATACTGAATGAAGGGAAATTGTTCCTAAAACATCTTATAGCCTCTTGTACATAAATGTGGCGCGCAACACACCCATACATAAGACTCTACTAGATACGGCTTTTTAGACTTCCTAGGACACTGTTGAACCTTAGGCTCTGATACCAAGTTTATAATGCCCCGAGCCTGATGCCCCAGACGCTAAATGGTGCTAATAATCTCAAAGGACCACTATCTAACCTATGACTGGTACCTATTGCAATAATTGTATAATAAAACTGTAAATGCAGAATAATGGGCTGAAAACATTCCATAAGGTTTGAAATTGTAATACTGATATAAAAGTGAAATATAGTATAACAATACCAAAATTGATTATAATTACTGAAGTCTGAACATCTAGTCTTAAAGCCTCTAAACTGTCTGAATAAAGAGTTGATGGGACATGTCCCCAACTAACTCCAACTGCTGAAATAAACTAAGTATTGAAAGAATGAAATATTTAAGTAATAATATCCTCAAATGATGAGGACTCACTGCTAGTCTGTCTGCTGAACTTCTGATCTACTAAGGGTGCTTTAGATCTCATACTTCTGAACCTATGGTATAAAGAAAATAGCACAAGAGAAAAGTATGCGTCAATGTGTGGAAATATACTGTATGTAATGAGGTGAGGCTGAATGCAAGGGTTTTTATACATGAACAATACCAACTGAATGAGTAACATGAACATGAGAATACATGCATAGATACGTAACTGTAAATGATAACAAGATAATACTGACTACTGAGTCTGAATACTGATAACATAAGTTTCTTATAACTGATGTACTGTTAACTGAGTGATGGTGTTTGACAGTCCTAATTCAGATAGAACTAGCTGAGTTTCATACTGAACTGAGTGACTATATCTAACAGTCTTAAATCTGAAGAACTATCTGAGTTATTTTACTAAGACTAAGACTGAGACTGGGGGAAGTAATCATCTAACCGACATTCCCCTTTTTTGTATAGAGTTAGGGACAAATCTATAACCCCAATTAGAAGGGTGTTAATACCGCATCACTGGTAAGGACAAGTTGTAAGTGACCCTCATCTAGCAGTGTCACCAAAAGAGAATGGTGGGACCCTCAACAGGCAGTGTTAATCCACCTCATCAACCCTTAACTGTCAGTGTTGATGTATCAACCTATGTTGGCTACATAGTTCTAGAATGCAAGGATTGCTTCTAAGGGTTACACCCTCAACTGTCAATGTACGCCCTCATCCTTGGGTCCACTCAATGCCGAATCCTACTCTCAACTGAATAGATATTGAACTAATTATATCGAGATGAACTGGACTAATTTCATTGAGTTCCATGGACTGACAGAATGTTTGTGAATTCTGTTAGCTAACTGAGTTCATTAGATTACTGAGTTTTGCCTGAGTCATGTAACTAACTGAATTCTACTGAATTCTGAAACTAACTGAGAAACTACTGATCATGGCATGACTGAGGTTATCATAAAACTGATATTGGCTCTAGGACTCGAAGCATGAAATTGACAAGAGATGACACTTCTTGAACACATGACCATAGTCAACAATTCATAGTACAATCATTGGGTATTTTCATGAAGTATTCGCATTCCATAAGCTTACACATGAATAGGAATGCATATAAACATGCCATAATTTCATAAGCCTAATCTCATTAGCGTTACATCAATCCATTTCAATGCATAACAATAACATGGGAGTCATTTTGAACATAAGGGTAAAACATGGATTCATCAATTTGGTCACAATTAAGTCATAAGGTAAAATTCCTGTTCTCTTAGGCATTTTGTCAAACACCTTGCATGCATATTGTCGGCTTAGGCATGATTATTAAAACAACACATTATGGCAACATCTTACACTTCCAAATTTAAGAATTCCAACACATACTAACATATTTTCATGTTGTTTATTAAAGACTCCAACTAGGAAGTCAAACAACAACATAAACATTGATATAATTCAATTCATAACATGGAGTTCAAAAATTATATTTTTAAAAGGGTTTCTTGAGATTCATGGGTGAAAGAAACCCATGAATCAACACTTAACATACCTTAGATGGAAGTTTCTTGAAGATTAATGGTGGAATTTCCTAGACTAGAACCTTCAATTGAAAACCCTAGACTTTTTCTTGAGGGAATTTGAGAGAAACAACTATATTTTGGTGAAAACCTAGCTAAATCTCGTGTTATAGGCTTATATAGGGGGGCATTGACCCTTTTTCTCTTAAAGATGCAGACATTTAATGACTAAAACTAGACACCGACATGTTGAGCGATACGGCGTGTCGATAGCTTCAACTCGATACCCAACGTATCGCGCCATGATCATGCCAAGCCTCAGTAGTTTTAACTTTGGCAACCTACAACAATGTTAACCAACGTGATAGGCAATGCAGCGCACCACGATCGCGTTGGTCCACTATTTTGGGACATCAAACATGGTCTAAACAAGGTCCAAAAAATCCAAAACTTGTCCAGGAACACCTAATGACCTTCCTGATCATGAATCAACAAAAATATAAACTATTAAAGGACATTAAGGTTGCGAAATGAGATTGCCAACTTTTGAAGGACAAAAAAATAAACGAAGTCTGAAATCTTAGCTAGAATTTTCTAATTCTAATACCCTTTGACAAGCCTAAAAGGATGAATTAAGCTTAAAAATTTTGCGGGGTCTTACACCATCTTTACTGCAACCTCTTGTGATGGTCGGGCAAAAGTTGATCAACTTTTAGTTCCTTATATCTACAAAGAAGAGGAAAAAAATTGATGTCACATAAAGAACATTATCTATCTATTGCATGAGATGTGGAGTCTGTTGCAACAGATGTGGAGTCTGATGCAACAGATGTGGTGTCTATTGCAACAAATATAGAGTCTATTAGAATACATCAAACCAGCCTTGCTGGTAGTTTGCTTTGTTCCAACAGTTGCTCTGTCTGTTGCAACATCAATAATAACATAAACTACAAAGAAATAACAAATAAAAAAATCAACAACAAAGAAAAAAAAATATATGTTCCAACACCATCAACAATATCATCAACAACAAAGAAGCAACATCCTTTGTTCTAACACCATCAACAATACCACACAACAAGTTTCAATAACGTCAACCCTACTAACAACATTAATAACAGCATAAAAAATAAAAAAATAGATAAAATACATACAAAAAATAATACTGCTAACAAGTCTTTTAAACTTCTCCTAACAGAATACTTTTTTTGCATATTGTAATAAAAATTCTCGGTTTATTTATTCAACACTTAAAAGTTCCTTTAATTTTTTTAAATAAATATGATATGGTTAAATGGTAATTAAATAAAATGGATGTAAATAACTTGGAAAAAAGAAGATGAGAATAAAAAAGCAATAGTGAACAATACCTTAATGTCAAAAGGGGATCAAAAGAGCAATTTCAATCGAGGAAGGATATGGATTGGTTTAGATCTGAAAGGATCTTTATGAGAAATAGAAGAGAAAAGAGAGAAAATACGTTTTGACAACCCTAACCTAAAGAAGAGAGAAAGAAAAAGATGAGAGATGAATAAAATAAATTTAGGGATGAAGCTGAAGCTGAGGAGAGATGAGATAATTCTAGATATATTGTGTATGTAGACATGGGTTTAGTGAATATTCATTAATTAATATAATTAATATTCATTAATAATTCGAGGGGCACGAGGAAGACTAGTGACATTGAAAAGACAAGATAAGACTACTCAAGATAAGACAGATATCAATATCTATTTGAAAATTTCCAATATCTCAGTCATCTATCACAACATATGCAAATGTTTATTTGATAATTAAATTAGATATGTTATTTATTGTAATAGATATGAATATCCGTTAGAAATTTCCAACAACTCAGTCGTTTGTTCTAACAGATTTCATTGCAATTAATTTAGGTGGAACTAGGGATGAATGAATGAGCTCATAGGGTAAACAATAATTTCAATTGAGTCGTTGCAATTGCATAGTGTTGGTATTGTGTTCATCCCGACCTGGGTCATCGATCGATCACTCTAAGTTAAAATGAGCTCTCAATAACTTATGTTAAGATTAATAGTACCTAAATTGATTTAGATAGAACTACGGATGAATGAATAAGCTCATAGGGTCAACGAAAACTTAAAATTGAGTTGTTGCAATTGCATGGTATTGGTCTTTAGTTCATTCCGATCTGGGTTGTCGATCAATCACTCTGAGTTGAAATGAGCTCTCAATAAATTAATATTAAGATTAATAGTACCTAAATTAATTTAGGTGGAACTAGGGATGAATGAATGAGTTCAAAGGGTCAACTACAACTTTAATTGAGTCTTTGTAATTGGTGCTGGTATTGCATTTATCCCGACCCAGGTCATCGATCGATCACTCTGAGTTTAAATAAGTTATTATTAAATTAATATTAAGATTAATAGTACCTAAATTGATTTATGTGGAACTAGGGATGAATGAATGAGCTCATAGGGTCAACTACAACTTTAATTGAGTCATTGTAATTTCATAGTATTTGTATTGCGTTCATCCCGACCCGATTTATCGATCGATTACTCTGAGTTGAAATGAGCTCTCATTAACTTAATATTTTAAAAACTAGTATATCTCTTGAAATTTTAAAAATTAATTAAGATCAAATAGGACTAAATTAACAATTTCAAAACTTGTCATTCTTTTTCAAAATTACAAATCAATTCATACAAATCATCCATTTGCGGAAAAAACTTTTCCTCATTTCAGATCTTAAGGTCTTGCTCCTCTATCTTTCTCTCTCTCTCTCTCTCTTATCAATACAGACAACAACTACTCATTATATTACTTAACTCTTCAAAATAGATCAATTTTTTCCTATTTTTGACCACATAGTTGTTATTTTTGACTTCATTCTCTCTTGTATCCATCATTTTCTCTATTTTCACAAGTAACAGCGTTTGAGAAGAGTTCTACATTTGTTCCTTATTCTAAAAATTAGGGTTTTGTAGTTAATGATGAAAAAGAAGACTTTTAGTTGTATTATCTTCGAGAATGAGTTAACAATTTTATGTTTTGATGCTAAAAAAGTAGGAAGCACCTGAGAAAACCCTAGGTTTTGTCTCAATGTTTTGTTGACTATCGTGGTATTGTTGGATTTTGGGTGGATGTTGTTGTTGGTGTCGGTATTTGTGTTTTTGGTAGTAGTATCGGTGGTCTTGGTGTTGGTATTGGTGGCACTGGTGGTGGTGTTGGTGGAATTGATGGTGGAATTTGTTATGGTGTTGGTGGTCCATTTGTTGCAATAGGTGGGATATCTTTTGGGAGATATTAAATAGGTCTTTAAATAGATTCCCCATTTGTTCCAACTGATGGGTTATCCGTTGGAGTATTTTTTTTGTAATGTGGTGTAGAATAATTTATTGAAATTTGTCTTACTTTTTTACAAAAAAAAATTATGCAGGCATCAAATGCAATGTATTTTTTGTTTTTCTATTATTTGTAGTTAAAAGATGTCTCCCAAAAGAAAAGAAACTGAAAGTGGATCAACTTCTAACCACCCAACAAAAATAGCTAAAGTACAGATAGATTCGGAGGAATTTCCTGAACAATCTCAGTTGGGGAAACAAAGTGAAGATGAGGAAAGATATGAAAAAAATGTTAAAGGAGGTGGACAAGGGTCTGTAGATGGTGATAAAGAAAATAAAAGTGAGAAAGAGGAGAAATTAAAGAGTGAGAAAGAGAAAGACAAAGAGGATGATCATCAACATGATGATAATGGATCACCAATGGGGGGTGAATTAATATCGACATCCCAGCATGATCTTGTCAAAAATTTTAGTATCGACAAGTTTCAAGTCGCGATGCCGATAAATGACAAAAACCTATAAGAAAAACTAACTGGTGAAATTGTACTTAAATGTCAGCTGGGGAGTAAATTTATTTATTTTAGGAAAATTATGAAGGACAAAAACATAGACGGACTTTTTAAAAAGAGCTGCTTTGGACACTTTCTTGACCTACCTGAGTCCCCTGCCCGTTTCCATATGAGGATGGTATATGGTCTTCTCAAGCATAAGATCAAGTACGTGGGGGATGATAAAGATTCAAAAGAGGGGGGCAACAAAAAGATGGATGAAATCTGGATCAACTACTACGGCATGTTGTTTTTTTTTTGGCTTGTAAGAGTTTTCCATAGTGACAGGCTTGAGATGCCATTTTCCATAAGAACCACCTATCGCCAAAGGAATACCCCACAAAATATCCAAGGCAAGAAAATACAAGGAAAAAATAGATGGGTTGTTTGACATTGCTCGACGTGGCTACAAAGCATCGGATTTGTTGATAGATCTCATGGATAAAACCATACCAAAGCAGTACAAGGAGCAATTGTGCATAGTTTGGTTTGACCATTCGGTTATATTGGCAAGAGACATCAACAAGGTCATAGTGGATGATTTGTTGGCGACTGAGGATTTTGATAAATTTAATAATTATCCCTGGGGATATGACAGCTTCTACTTCACTGTCCAATATTTACTGACAAAGCTATCCTCAGGGACAACCATATTATACTGCTTTTGTTGGGCTTTTATGGTAAAATTAATCACTATTTTAACTCATCCATTAAGTTATATTGAATATAGTCATTATGACTTTTTTTTGGTTGCTTCCTGTTTACATTTTTTAGGCTTGAGCGTTTGAAGCCATTCTTCCCCTCCGAAAGCATATGATGGATTACCCGGATTAGGTTTTTCATCCAAGGATATTTAGATGGTTGTCTGTAAAGAGAAACACCAAAATTAAGGAGGCAGATCTCTTTAACCCTTCGAATGATGCAGTACATCTTCTTCAAGTAAAATAATTTTACTCAATGAAAGACATTGAACAGATGTTATATCTGGTGCAACAGATGTTATATCTGATGCACTAGATGGGACATCTATTATGATAGATTACTTGTCCTGTGCCAATCGGTGCAACTGATGGATAATTTGTTGTGAAAAATGATTGATATCTTGCATTAGATTACCCATCTGCTGCTTTGGTTCTCTGAACCCGACTCCTAACAGATTAACCATCTACTGCTAATTATGCAACAAATGTGTAATCTGATTTCACATATTGTTAATACACATATAGATCATCTATTGCATAACATGTAACCCAATAGATTACCCGTCTTGTGCCAATGGTGCAACAGATTGGTAATCTGTTATGACAGATGGTTGATATTTTGCATTAGATTATCCATGTGTTGCTCTGGTTCTATGAACCTGACTCAAATAAATTTTAACCATCTACTGCAAACTATTCAATAGATGGGCAATCTGATGCAACATATTATTAATCTATTGCAAAAGTTGACTGTTAAAATGTTAACCCAACTGTGAAAAGTATTATATTATATGATTTAAATGTATCTGTGTTTTTTTTTCTACGTTGTGCATCCATGGATAGTGCCTGCTGAGGGGGAGGAGTTGATGACTTTTTATATTAGTCTAGGTCATGTTGATACTATAGCAGACCCAACAGTGGAGTTAATAAGAAAGGAATTGGCTGGACGAACAGCCATAAGAAGAGTAGTTAGGTAAGGTCGGCCTAATGTTGAGGCGCTTCATGACCAATCTACTACGGTAGATCCGGGTACTTCTTCTGGTGAATTTGTTGGTCTTGGTGGCAGGCATGCTGATACTGCTACCACTCATGATGATGATCATGTTGATGCTCAATAAAAAAATAAATATGTTTGAAAACACCCCTTTTCACCCTTACCAGGTCCCTCTCACGCCTCTTCACCCTTGTGTTCTCGTTGTAAATACGAAAAGAGCAAGGACAGCCAAGGTAAACTCTTTGAAAAAGTAGAGGCTATCTCAAAAGCTATCAAGGAATTCAAATCCAAGAGAGGTTCCATACCATACAAGAAAGTGATAGAGCCATACACTCCTACAGTGTTGGTTAGGAAGAAGAAAAGAGCAATAACTGACGTACTCTCCTGTTGGAATCAAAAATAATTGCAACTCCCCCTTTCAAAAAGCTGTTGAAGTTTAGGGGCCATTCAAGAAGGTGGATATATACACAGAACTTGGCACCAAAGAGAAGAGGAATCTGCGACAGTCTAAGAATGCCAAGCCAGGTGCACCAGATTACTCCAGGCCTCCCTTTTCCCCCCAAGACTTCCAAACAATGACAGATGTGCGTATGTAGTATGAGGACAAGGCAAGTTTACTTTTCCTAACCTGGCCTTATAATCTAATCTACCCCATAAAGAAGAAGCTATGCAATAGATGTGAAATCTGTTGCAACAACTGGGTATTCTGGTGTAACTGATAGTGATGCATTTGTAACTTACTATCCATTTGTTGCATAAGTTGCATTGGATTATTATTTTATAGAACCCTATGCAATAGATGGACCATCTTTACAATTACTAACCTATTTCAAAATTTTCTTCTTATATCATAGCATGTTGATAAAATTCTCTGCCTCATGAGAAAAAGGCAATTAACGTACCCGAAAGCTTATGACGTTGCCGATAGGATAATGGACCATGACTTTTGCAAGAATCTCAAGGATAAGTACAATCAACTCAATTCTGAAGCGTCATCCTGTGGTGCAGGACTTGATTTCTTAGTTTTTACGTTGGACTTAGAGGAAGAAAAAATGATAAAATATGTTAGCAAAGAGAGGGCAAATCAACATTGCAAGAGCTGGACCGAGGAAAAGAAGATTCTTGCAGTCATTAGCATGACGACATAAATTATTGGGCTGTTGAGATACTACTCGGGGAGGGAAATATCTAAGTTTATGACTGCAACAAACATGTCGTCAATGGTGTTGATCTTTTTCTCCTCGTGCAGCCACAGATGGAGCTGTTGCCCATCTTATTGAGGGGCAGTAAACTGATGAATCATTTTCTAAAGGAAGTGTTGATGAAGAAATTATGGGATTTTGAAAGTTGAAACAAGGGCATGACCTTTCCGAAAAATAATACCGATTATGCGAGCGGCTCACACTCTCTTGCACACATCAAATGTTTGCTGACCTTCACAAAAATGGCTGAGCCAATGACCTTTCTGTGCGACAATATTGTGGCAAACCTGCAAGAGGTCTAGGCTTATGGGGTACTAACTAAACGCTTGGAGCCTATGTATATAGAAGAGCCTGTGAAATAATAATTATTTATTTCAAGTCACACTTCACTTTACTTTAAATTACATGTACATGTAGTGGCAATAATTTTTTTCTGATGAATGAAAGTGGAGTTTTTTATAATGCAATAGATTTTCAATCTATTGTAAAATAAATTCTATTTGTTCTGGTAGATAGTTTATCTGTTGCAATAGGTTGGTCATCTGTTGCATTATGCTGATGTTATTTCTATCTAATCTAAGTTTAATCTGTTGCAACAGTGGGAAGACCTGTTTGATAATTTCTAACAGATGACCTAAATTTTATAATATATGCCTAAATCCGTTTAATATTTTACAACAATTACACTTGAATATCCATATGCTCGACAACACCAAACTAGTAGCAAATACACCACCATGAAAATTTCAGCAATTAGGTTTGAAAATCCATGTGCCCAACACCACCAAACTAGTAGTAGTAATGGCAACAATATAGTATCTTTTTGCTCGATTTTGTTTCTCTTCAGAAGCCTTGACTTTCTTCAACAAATCCCAGATTACATGATTTCCTTATGAAGGGTGTCATTCTTCATACCAATCAAAGTAATCTCATCCACCCAATTTCTTTAAAAATAAGAACACAATTACAAAATAATTACAAGTCAGTAATTAATCAACTAATTAAATAAAAAAAATATTACCTTTTAAATCTTACAAGTAAAAAACCTAAGATCTGGATTTTGTTGAGTACAAGAAGTCTTCAATAGAGCTTTATGACCGCACTTACAATATCAAAAATTGTTATCACAAAAAATAGTGCAAGATGCGTTTGACATTGTCAAACTCAGTTGGAAAAAATAAAAAAAAAAGATGAAGAAAAGAAAGACCAAATGCAAATAATTTGAAGAATTTGGATAGATAAAAAAATATGCGACGAAGAAGAAGATTTGGGAATTTAGGATTAAATTTTAGGAAAAAATAAATATATAAGACATTGGGGGAAAAAGTGACCGTTGGGGGCCAAATCAGACGTCAAATCAGCAAAAAGTGCCAACCTGACACATTTATGCCTATTTTATTTATGTGATTAAAATAAACACTGTCTACTTGATGCCTATTTTATTTTAAGTGTTTGAACTGAACACTGTTGATGGATTCTGACTTTTTTAATTCAATTCACTATTACTTTTTAACATGTAGTGGCAATTTTCTTATGTCTAATGAAAGTTGAATTTTAATAATGCAACAGATTCTCCATCCATTGTAACAGATATTCTACCTGTTCTGACATATAGTTTATCTATTATAATAGGTTGGTCATCTGTTGCATTATATCAGTGTTTCTATCTAAGTCTATCTATTGCAGAGTGGGAAGACCTATTTGATAAATTCCAACAGATTACCTACCTGTTACAACATACGTTAAATTTGTTCGATATTTTCCAACAGATATGCCTTCTGTTACAACAGATCCATTATCAGTTGCAATATTTGAATCTAGTATTCTATTTCAATTAATAAGTTCAAATTTAAGGAAAACATAAAATTCATAGACAAAATAAAATAAATCAAAGCCTTAAGAAATTAGCTGAAATAAAATCAATGAATAAATAAAATATAAAAAAATTATGATAGGTATAGATCTCAAAAAATACATCAATAATTTAAGTATTGATGCCAAGGATTCCCAAGGAGGGTGAGGTTATTTTTTTGACAGGCTCAAGCTATAAAGATCTACTCAATATGGACAAGTTGTTTTTCATCTGGTGCTATGAAATTCGGCTTTGCTCACCATGGATCTTTATTGTCGCTTATGTATGGTTTCTACGCTTTTTGTTCTTTGTATTTCCATAAAAAGAGTAGAGTATCATATTGTCAATGATGTTCAGCAGTAGCTTCTACATCCACCGAAAAAGCCAGAATTGATCAATGTTAATCACGGAGATATAAAAAAATGAAAAAGGATAACTCATCTATTCTAGCAAATCAAACAGGTCTTCCTTCTATTTTAAATTATCCTAAATAGATTATATTTCTATTGCAACAATGAATCAACTGTTGGGTAAAATTTCTACATGAGAAAGACCTGTATGATAGTTTTTAATAGATGAACCATCTATTGAAACATATGACTCATCTGTTGCAATAGATAGGTCATCTGGTGGTACAAATAAAAGAAGTAGGAAGAGCTGTTTGATTTGCTAAAATAGACGACACATATGTCACAACAAGTACTTTATCTAGTGCAACAAGTTGGTCAACTGGTGCAATAGATGTAAATATCTGTTTGATAATTTTCAGCAGATATGTCATTTGTTGAAATAAAAATGTATCTGTTTTTTTAGTTGTAAGACATATATTCACCTTGTTTAGTTTGTGTTTCTCTCCTTTGGACATTGTACATTGCTCAGTGTAACACACGGATAGAAGAGTTGCAATTTTAATTTTTTGGATGCTTGATAATGCCTTGGAAATCAATTTTCTTTTCTTAACCTTAATCTCTAATGGAGTGGATGAAAATACAATCCTCTTTGATGAAATGAAACCCCTCTTAGATGTCAATTCCTTTACAGAAGAAACTAATGCATTAATAGCATTAATCACAACATCATATTTTGCCCTACAGTCTTGACTTTTGCATGCAGAACATTCACTGGGAGAGGCAAAATCTGTATAACCAGTATAATCATACTCATAATGGTTTGTTTTAAATACTGTAAGAGGAACATCATTAGCACCAATAGCAACACCACTACCACCACCAACAAGTCCATCACCACTAGGACCATCAACAACAATAAGCCCACCCTCCAAAATTGTTTTTCTTGTAATGGCTATTGCTCCAAACAATTCCATTTTTATTCTGTCGATGACCTTAGGATCCAATAAAGTTTGCTTAGACCGTAAAGTAATAAAAATAGCATCTTCAACTCTCAAATCATTAATTAAAATAAAACTTTAATTATAATTATACTTACTGCATCCTTTTGGGGATTGAAGAAATCAAGAAATTTTACATTTTTATCAGTTTCAACCGACAACCATCTCAAGATTCTTGGATGGAAAACTTTTTTTGGTAGTTCACTTGTTGTCTCAAATGAGGAATGACTTTAAACACCCAAGCCTATAAAATAATGCCAATAAATTAAAACCATTATTGAGTAATAAAAATAAATGATATCATAATAAAAGAAAAAAAAATTTACCATGAAAGCCCATGGAAAGCCATATAAGTTGACTGTCTTTGGCGCTAATGGAGCCAACAAATATTGAACAGTCATTTTAAAGCTTTCATAACCCCAAGGATAGTTGTTAAATGCATTAAGATCCTCGGAGAGCTTTATTAAATAGACGCTTATGTTGTTGTTAACGTATCTTACCCAAAGAATATTATGTACAAACCAAACCAAGAACAATGACTGCTTGTGCTTCTTTGAAAGTTCTTTACCTTTCAATGCTTCTATCAAATTTTTGTTTTTGAAGCTTGAACCAACAATGGACACCAGATCATCACTATCAAACGACTTGCCATTGCCTTTTTTGGGTGTGCGGGGTGCTTTTTTGGGTTAGAATAGGTATAACTTGAGAAAGAGGATAACATTTTAGTCCAGTAACTATGGCAAACTCCTTCCAACCAAAACAAACAGGCATGCCACAGTAATTTGTCCATACCTTATCCATCTTATCTTTGTTTTCATACATAAACCTATGCTTGAGAAGTTCATATACTATTTTCATTTGAAAATGAGCATTTTTTTCCTCCGGTAAATCAAGATATTTTTCAAAGCAGCTGTCCCTAAAATAAGCATTCAATTTTTATTCTCAAAATATTTTTCTAAAGGCATCGAAAGATTTTCTCATGGCTGACTTAATCACGAAATCACCCGTTAAATCTGTGGCACCATCACACTGCATTTCGATAGGATAACGATCAATGCTGAAGGTTTTGACCAACTCTTTGGCGAAAGGGATATTAGCATGTGGAACATCTCTTTTGAAATATTCCTCCTCCCCGTGTTCATCATATTTTGCTCCTGATTGAGATAATGCTTGTAAAATAAGCTCATAGAGTGGTGGATGTAGCCTAGCTACTTTACTTATCCTTTACTTGGACTTGATTCGGATTCTGTTCTTTTGGGAGCCATATTATCTAAAATTAACAGGAATAGAAGAAAATATATTATAGTTGATTAATGAATCGTTAAAAAGGGTAACAATAAATCTAATAAGTAAAATAGTAAAATAACAGTTCCAACAGATCACTTATCTATTGCACCAGGTAGTATATTTGTTACAGCATATAACAAACCTATTCCAGCAGGTGTCTGTTGCCACAATACAAAACGTATCACTTATTTTTTAAGACAAATGAATGGTCTATGCAATAGATCATACATTATTGCAATATGAGTGATCTGTTGGAATAATTAAATAACCTATTGTAATGGATGAGTAATCTGTTGTAACAATACAAAATATATCACTCATCTATTGAGAAAAAATAAATGGTCTGTGTTGCAGATTACACATCTGTTGCAACATATGAGTGATCTATCAGAATAGTTAACTAACCTGCAGCAACGGCTGAGTAATCTGTTGCGATAATACACAATATATCTCTCATTAGTTGAGAAAGATGAATGGTCTATTCAATAGGTGTCACATCTATTGTAACATATGAGTGATCTGTTAGAACAGTTATCAACGGCCAATATTATTTAGATTTTTTCAAATATAGGGTCGTCTATCGCGATAGATAAATGATCAGTTTGAAAAATCATGTCTTGAACATGTCCTGTTGGAAGAGTTGATGGGATTTTATCCAACAGGAGGTTCATCTGTTGCATCAGATCATTAATTCGATAGTTCTTTCGTTGCATCAGATGGTTAATCAGTTGCACCAGATTTTTTATGTAATGCTTAATTTGTTGCAACATATGTTTAATCTATTACATCAGATGGTATAACGGTTGCATCATATGCTAAATTTTTTGCATCAAATGATTAATCTGTTGCATCAGAATTGTAATTTGATGGTTTCTCTAGTGCATCAGATAGTTGATCTGTTACATCATCTGACAAATCTGTTGTATCAGATGGTTAATATGTTTCACTAGATGGATAATCTATTGGATAAAATAAAAATAGTAGCACGATTTTGTTCAACAGAAAAACAACAATATCACTATTTTTTCCAAGAACAAGAACAGAATAAATCAACCCAAAATCGTTGTTTTGTTTATATAAACACAAACAAAAAAAATTAAACTTCAAAAAAATGCAACAAATATTAAAAAATCATAATTCACTTCAAAAAGAGAAGAGAAGAAATACTAGAAATTAGAGTTTTATTGAGACCGCATTTCAAATTAAAGCAACAAATATTAAAATTATTAACCAATACTATAAAAGAAGTAGGCTCAAGTTCTTCATTTTCTTCAAAACTAAAAAGATCATAAATTTTTACTCATGAAAGAAGAAAAAGAATGATGATGAATTCGAAGTTGTTGTAGCCAGAGAGCAAGGCTGTCAGGTCGATTGAAGGTTGAAGAATTCAAAGTTGTTGTGGTCGGAGAGCAAGGCTGTCACGTCGATGAAGGTTGAAGTCGAAAAGGAACTTGAAGACTAACTATTTATTGTCGGATGTTGAAGTCGTCGAGGATTGAAAGGAGAAATTTGCAGAACAGTTGGTTGGGAGAGACTTGAGAGAAGCTATTGAGAGAGAGGAGAGAGACTAGTTGATTTAAATTAGAGAGGGGTGTGGATTGAGTTGATTTGTATTTTTGAAAAGATTAGAAAGTTTTTAAAATATTAATCAAGTCCACAATTAACTTAATCAAGTTTTCTAATGATGTTTTTCCCTTTAAGTTGGTCAATATCACCAATCCTTCATTCAAGACTTAAAAGACACCTTTCCTTCAATTTTCTCTACTAAGTTGCAACCAATTTTATTATATTAGTCCATTTGGATATTATATTTATCCAATTTAATATTGTTGTCGTTATTTCTGTTTTTTTTATTGTTAGTGTGAATATCATCCCTAATGAGATTATTATTTTCCCAAACTTTCCTTAGCATTTTCGACATTACTTAAGATTTATTGGGAATTGGGGGCTCCATTTAACAAGTTTATCTTCTTCTCCAAACTTTTTGTATGAAAACACTTTCCTTATGTTTATTTGTATGTATCCGCAATATCAGTTAGTATTCAGCGTACCAATTATTCTGAAATACTCAAGAAGGTATTGGGTACACACTTTCATCTTGCTTAGTTCCTTTCTTTTCTTTTAGATTTTTGCAAGTCATATAGTGACTAGTTTTCAAGTTATTTACTTTTTTTTTCTCTCTTTTAAAATACAATATATGGTAAATTAGTGTGTTAATAAACTGCTGGAGTAACGAGAAGGTGGGATTTGATTAATTATGTATTATTTTTTATACCAACTTGTATTTTTTTAGGACATAATAGGTTATTCTATGAGAAGGTGACATATATATTAATTATATTATGTGACTTTGATTTTTTTTTTTTCTGCTGAAACAGTTTGAGATGCATCTTCCACTTATTTCTTTTTATAATTTTGTTATTATTTTACCTTTTTGGATGATTTATCTCTTATAAAAAATATTTATTGCTAATAATATTAATTGATAAAATATTAAAAATTAAAGGATCTGTGGACTTACGCCCATCGCTTTGGGTCTTACGCCTCACCCCATACTAGATAAAACGCCTTGTCGTACGCCTCCACCTTTAAAAACATTGGTCAATAAACATGCAAAATTTGATTTTAAAAAAAAATCAGCCACATTTTGTATACAAATTGGGATAAATAAATCGAATTGAGATAAAAATGAATGTAATGAATTAGTCACTTTTAGGCTTCCTCTGAATATACGGTTAGGATGAAACCAGAAAAGTTCATTGCTCGGACACTTTAAAAATATCAAATGATGTATGTCGGATCCTCCAAAAATAATATAATCATTAAGGATTCATCATGGGTGTGTAGAAATATTTTTGGAGAGTCAAAGACAACTTAATCAAAAAAAAAAAAAAAAAAATCATAAAAGTGAAAATAATGAAGCAAAGAAAACTATTCTCTTATTGATATAATTTAAAGGGGAAACAGTACCTAGCTCATTGAAAAATTCATTAGAACTACAGAAAAAAAAAGGATGACAAATAATAGGAAACTGGAAGAAGAACAATTAGGCCAAGACGGAAATAAAGTACTGTTCGAAATTAAGATATTTGTCAGGACCTGGAATTTTTTCTAATTGAATATCAATATAAATTAGATTATAAATGAAATCGTCTTTGTTAGATCTTATGTTACACATGCATGAATGAGATGAAGATGATAGACATGAGAACATTAGAACTAAATGTTAAGTCAGTTTGAGAGTTTAACTAATTAAGTTATTATTTGATAATTAATCACATTAAACAATTCTTTTGAAGTAAAAATCTGATATTAGTCGTGTACAATATTAAGTCTAATTAATGAAATTGATGTAATTTGAAAACTTGATTGGCATATGGTGTTACAAGTAATCATTGGCTGCTTCATTGGTCAAGCATCGAAATTTAATACTATTATCATGCAGTGAATGAAAATTCATTTGTATATAAGAACACATCTTTCCATTATTTTGATTATTAATTTACAATAACTATTTCAAATTATCAAAGTCATCCATTTCAAATTATCAAAGTTATTAGAGATCAGATTATTGTGATTATTATTTTACAAGAGTTATGTAGATAAACATTATATTTAAAATATTGTAAATTTGTAGTATTTTTGTGCAAGTTTCTAAAATAAATTTACATCAAAAAATGTTTTTCCCAAAGCTGTTTCTAAAAAAAAAAAAAAAAAAAAGTTTAAGTGCGAAACAATTTGCACTTATCTAATCAATTGAAAAAATACTCTTACCAAATACAATTTCGCCAGCTCTTAGATATCTTATCATCCTCCCAACCCCTTTCCAAGTCACCAAACAAACAAACCGCATAAGGAAAAAAATATATCTAGGTTACTTGAGAAAATTGAAGGAAAGGTGTCTTTTAAGTCTTGAATGAAGGATTGGTGACATTGACCAACAGATAGGGTCAAACATCATTAGGAAACTTGATTAAGTTAATTGTGGACTTGATTAATATTTTCAAAACTTTCTAATCTTTTCAAAAATACAAATCAACCCAACCCACACCTTTCTTCAATCCAAATCAACCACTCTCTCTCTCCAGTTTCTCTCAACTCTCTCCCGACCAACAATTCTGCAAAATTTCTCCCTTCAACCTCCAGCAACAAATAGTCAGGCGAGTTCTTTTTTGACTTTCAACCATCAATCGACGTGAATACTTCTCCGGCGACAACAACTTCGAGTTCTTCATCCTCCCATTTCCTTTTTTAAAGGTAAAAAATTATGAAGAAACAGAGGAACTTGAGCCAACAACTCTTTCGGTATTGAAATATGGACTGAATAAAACCCTAATTTTTGGCATTTATGCATTTCTTCTTCTTGTTATTGTACTATTGATTCAAATTTGTTGGTGATTTTTGGTCATAGTTGATGTTCTTAGAGTGTGTGCGTGTGTGATATGTTGGTGTTGCTGGGTTGATTTATTGTTTGTCTTGGTAGAAATGGTATTGCAACAGTTGAAATATCTGATGTAATAGATAAAACATATGATGCAACAAATAAAAATCTGATGTAACAGATTAAAAATGTATTGCAACTATGAAAATCTGATGCAACAGGTGAACAATCTAACAGATCATTCATCTATTACGACAGAAGACTCTTCTGTTTGGAAGAAATCTAAACAATATTGATCCAACAGATAACTGATTAGTGATCTATTTTTATTCTTTCCAATATTTTACTCTTTATTTTACAACAAATTAGGATTGTTTTTTTCCAATGATTTACTCATCTGTTGCAACAGATCGGTTATCTGTTGCAACAGATAACATACCTGGTGCAATAAATTAGTGATCCATTTTTATTCTTTCCAATAGTTTACTCATCCGTTGCAACAAGTCGGTTATATGTTGCAACAGATAAAATACCTGGTGCAACAGATTAGTGATTTGTTTTTATGGTTTCCAACGGATTACTCATCCATTGCAATGGATCAGTTATGTGTTGCATCAGATAAAATACCAGGTGCAACAGATAGTGCTATTTTTAAGGTTCCCACAGATTGCTCATTCGTTGCAACAGGTCAGTTATATGTTGAAACAGATAACATACCTGGTGCAATAGATTAGTTATCTGTTGGAACTGTTATAATGCTATTATGCATTAATCAATTATAATATATGTTATGTTCCTATTAATTTAGCTAACATAGATTCCAAAAAAAAAAAATCGAATCAAGTCCAAGTAAAGGAACAAGTGCAACAGCTCATCTACATCCACCACTCTATGAGCTTGCTTTACAAGCGTTATCTCAATTAGGAGCAGAAGATAATGAACATTGGGAGGAGGAATCTTTCAAAAGAGATGATCCAAATGGTAATAGCCATTCCATCAAAGAGTTGGTCAAAACCTTCAGCATTGATTATTATCCTGTGAGAATGCAGTACAATAGTGCCACAGATTTAACGGGTGATCTCGTGGTTAAGTCAGTCATGGAAAAATCTTTCGACGCCTTCAGAAAAATACTTCGAGAACAAAAATTGGATTCTTATTTTAGGGAAAGCTTCTTTGGGAAATATCTTGATTTGCCAGAGGACAACATTGCTCGTTTCTAGATGAAAATGGTATATGATCTTCTCAAGCGCAGGTTTATATATGAAAACAAAGATAAGATGGATGCGGTGTGGATAAATTACTGTGGCATGTCTGTTTGTTTTGGTTGGGAAAAGCTTGCCATAGTTACCAGACTAAAATGTTATCCTCCTTCTCCTTTTCAAGTTATACCTACTCTAACCCAAAAAAGCACCCCGCGCACCCAAAAAAGGAAAAAGGCAAGTCGAGTAATTGTGATGACCTGGTGTCCATTATTGTTCCAAGCTTCAAACATAAAAATCTAATTGAAGCGTTGAAAGGTAAAGGACTTTCAAGGAAGCACATGCAATCATTGTGCTTGGTTTGGTTTGTACATAATGTTCTTTGGGCAAGAGACGTTAACAACAACATAAGCCTTAGTTTAATAAATCTCTTCAAGGATTTTGAGGTATTTAACAGCTATCCTTGGGGTTATGAAAGCTTCAAAATTACTGTAAATATTTATTGACTCCGTTAACACCAAAAACAATCAACTTATATGGTTTTCCATGGGCCTTCATGGTAAATATTTCTTTTATCATGATATGATTCATCATTTTTTTATTCAATAATGCTTTTGATTTATTGGAATTTTGTTATAGGCTTGAGCATTTGAAGCCATTCCTTATTTGAGACAACAAGTGAACTACCAGGAAAAAGCTTCCTGTCCAATAATTCTGAGATAGTTGTCGGCCAAAACCGATTAAAATCCAAAATTTCTTGATCTTTTCAATCCCCCCAAGAAAGCAGTAAGTTCATTTCTAATCAAGTTTTTATTTTAATTAATGATTGAATGGTTTCATCATCATTCTTAATATATGTACTGATTTATTTAAGATTGTCCATCCGTGGTTTGTTCCGACCAACCGAGAGTTGAAGATGTCATTTTTTCTTACTTTACAATCTATGCAAACTTTATTGGATCCTAAGGTCGTTGATGGAATAAAAATAGAATTGTTTGGAGCAACAGCCATCACAAGAAAATAATTTTGGAGGGTGGGGCTAGTGATCCTCCTCTTACAGTTTTTGAAACAACAAGCATTATGATTATGATCATAATGGTTGTACAAATTTTTCTGTAGATTTTACTGCATCTAGCGAATGTTCTTCATGGAAATGTCAAGACTACAAGGCAAAACACGATGGAGTGATTAATGCTATTAATATACTAACTGCTTCTGTAAAAAAAATGACATCTAAGAGGAGTGTCATTCCATCAAAGAGGATTTCATATCCAGACACTCCACTAGAGATCAAGGCGGCTAAGAAGACAAGGAAAGACACTTTCAAGGCATTATCAATCATAAAAAAAGTAAGATTTTAACACCTTTGTCTTTATCTTGCACTGATGTTCAGTGTGCAAGGGCCACAGAAGAGCAGTATGAGCTGAAGAAGGTGAATGTACATCATCTGCTCCAAAAAAATAAACAAGCACATATCTGTTTCAACAGATGATACATCTGCTGAAAATTATCAAACAAATGTATACAACTGTTGCAACTGTTTTCTAACCTATTGCATCAGATTCATTATCTGTTTTAACAGATGAGTCTTTTGTTGCAACAGATAAGTCACCTATTTGAAATTATCGTACTGCTCTAATTTACCTGTTTAAATTTGTCCCAACAGATAATCCATCTGATGCAACATAAGATTCATGTGTTGCAATAGATGAAAAATCTTTTGTATATATCTACTTAGCATTGATAATTTTGGCTTTCCAGGTGGATGTCACAGCTACTGTCGAAGAGCATAATATGACAGTTGATAATCCATCAACTGCTTCCAAACATGAAGAAAAAGTGAAGCCTGTCAGTTTGGGAGAACGAAAGAATTACCCATTTGAAGGTTCAACATCACGGACGAGGCTCCAAAAAAAGTAACACAACTGATCAAGGACTATTCACAATTGATTGCCGATGGGTTGTTAAAGCATCATGCCGGAAGGTACATAAATCAATTTTATGGATATTGGTTTATACAATTCTTGTTGTAAGAACCTGACATTAACACATATAAATCATCATGTAGAAAATAAAATAACGAGTGCTACAAAGTGAACAAATCGAGTCTTGGTTTTGATATGTTCGACTTTGTTGTTGCACATCCCAGAACGAATAATTGGTTCTATTTGATGTCACAGCCCCAAACTTATTGGAATGATGAGGTTTAAAGGCCATACATATTACTATTAATTAATACTTTATTTAATTACATCTGCGTATTGATTTTTTCATCACGTAATCTGAATTATTTAATAATATGTGCAGCACATCGATGTCATTTTTTACTACCTCCGAAAGAAGGCCAAGTTGCAAACACAAGAACAATACAGGTACATAATAGGCAATTGTTTATACAAAGTTTACATCAATAATGCCTACGATAAGTATTGTCAATAGCAGCCAGAAGTTTCCTGAAACGAGGAATGCTTAATCAACATCATCAAAGGTTTTAGCATTCTGGCTGGCTTAACTTGGCATTTGGTCGACGAAGTGTACATCCCAATCAATTGTGGTGATGAATTCCATTGGGTGTTGGCTATCGTCATTCTAAAAGAGAGGCGCATTCGAGTTTATGAATCAACGTCGCGAATGAGACGTTCTGGGCCGTTGTATAAGATATAAAAGCTGGCAAAAATATTGCCTACTTACTTTGATATAAGTGGATTTTTGGATCAAAAGGTTCGTACTGATTGGTCGACGATGGAAGCATACCGGGATAAAATGGATAATCCATTTGATGTACAATATGTTGACGGAATTTCTCACCAAACCATTGGTAGCCTGTAAGTTTAAGTGTCATGATTTAGTTTCATTTCACAAGTTTTACAACGCTTGCATGAACTGTAAGATATGGATTATCTATTTTTTTATAACGCAGGGATTGCGCTCCTTTTATTGCCGCCTATTTCGAGTATTCGAGTGATGGATTACAAGTACCATATGATGGACTTGATGCCGGATTACTCCGCAAAAGATATGCTGCTTTTTTATGGAAATATAGAGAAGCGAAAGCTCAGAAGCCATACGCAACCGACGTTAAAGATCCACGATGACCAAAGACGAATTCCATAGCACTGGATGAAGAACAACTTGTCCATATTGATTAGATATTTATAGCTTGAGTCCGTCAATGTAATAACCTATCCTCCTTGGTTTAACTTGTTGATTTATTTGTAGAGTAGATCATTTATACTCATAATGATTTTTTTTACATTTCATTATTTGTTGAGTTATTTCATGTAATTTCCGAAGACTTTGATTTATTTTATTCTATCTATGAATATAATTAATTCTGAGTTTTGAACATGTTAATTGAAATGGAGTACTAGATTTGAATATTGCAACAGATAATACATCTACTGCAATAGACGACATATCTTATCAGACAGATTTAGACATATGTTGCAACATGAGATGCAACACGTAGGTCATCTGTTGAAAATTATATAACATGTCTTCCTACTTTTTTTATTTTCTCTAACAGATTATCGATAAGTTGCAACAGATAAGTTATATGTTGCAATAAATCGGTAATGTGTTGCGACAAACAGATAGGGAACATCTACATAACGCAATAGATGACCAAACTATTCCAACAGATAATTAATATATCACAATAGATACTGTATCTGTTACGACAAATATAAAATCTGTTGCATTATAAAAATTTAACTTTGCCAGATATAAAAATGATTGCCCCTATATGTATAGTGAATTAGGTTGAAATAAAAATTTGTTATTTTGTTCGTCTTTGTCTTTGTACATGTTTTTTTATACACGGGATCCAACCATTTAGTTAGTACCCCATATGCCCAGACTCATTGCATCTTTCCCACAACGGTGTCGCACACACCGATCATTTGTGTGACGGTCAGCAAATACTCAATGTATGCAAACGAATACGGCCCGCACGCTGCACCGGTTGTATTTCTTGGGAGCTGGATGTACTTATTTTGACCTTAAAAAACCCATGATTCCTTCGCCAAGACTTCAGCTATCAAATTATCCATCAGCTTAATCTACGTCAACAACTTGGGCAACAACTTCAAGAGTAGCCGCATGTGGGTTAAAAACGTCTTCTCGCTGAACACAGGTAAGTTGAAGTCATACACCTTAATATTTCCCTCATATTGTAGTATCTCAACGGTGAGAAAATGGGTGACATCCACATTCATGACTTCAAGGATTCTCTTTGCCTTGGTCCAGCTCTTGTCGTGTGGATATGGTCTCTTCCCTATAACATATTTAATCGTTTCTTCATCCCATTAGAACGTAGAAACTAACTTATCAAATCCTGGGCCACCAGAATCAGCTATCTTACAGAGTTTAGCGTACCTATCCTTGAAATTATTGTAGAATTTAAGGTCCATTATCCTATCGGCAGCATTATAAGCATCCGGGTACGCTAATTGCCTGCCCCTCATGAGGTAGAGAATTTCATCAACATACTGTGGTATAAGAAGAAAAATTTTAAATAGGTTAGTAATTGTAAAGAATAAAAACATAATCGAAAGAATCCAATGCAGAGGGTTCTCTGAATCAGTTCACAGATTACCCAGCCCACGCAACTTATGCAACAGATGTATATTATGTTGCAATAGAATACCAAGTTTTTGCAACAGATTACACATCTGCTGCATAGATTCTTCTTCATGGAGTAGGTTGGAAGGGTAGGTTAGCAAAAGTAAACTTACCTTGTCCTCGTACCACACGCACATATTTGTCATATTCGAGAAGTCTTTGGCGGCAAATGAATGCATGGTGTATTATTTTTGAACCTTCATCTTGATGAATTCTTCCAGCTCCTTCTTCTTCTCCTTCCCAAGCGCCGCGAATATGTCCACCTTTTTTGGCGGCCCCTGAACTTCAACAACTATTGGAGAGGGGGGAGGGGGTTACAATTTTTACTGATTTCAGAACGGAGAGAATTTGTCTAATTTTTCTTCTCTTCCTCCTAACCTCCACTGTAGGAGTTCATGGCTCCCTCACTTTATTGGATGGTATGACACCCCTCCTGGATTTTAACTCCTCAGAAGCTTCAGCTATAGCCTCTAGTTTGTTGAGGATTTTATCCTCTCTGTCCTTGCATACTTTGCATTTGCAATGAGAACATGAGGCTGAGAGGGGGTAAAAAGGACCACTGTAAGGGTGGGAGGGACCGGTGTAGGGGTAAGAAGGAGGACCTGTACAAGGGGTGTTTTCAAACATATTTATTTTTTTCTGAGCACCAACATGCTCATAATCATGACTGGCAGTAGAATCAGAAGCAGGATGGCTGCCACCATCACAAACAACTCCACCAGCAACACGCCCAGAAGAAGCACCCGGATCTGTTGCAGTTTGAGTTAGGTCGTGAAGAGCTTCAATATTAGACTGACCTTGCCTAACTGCTCTTCTTATGAATGTTGCTCCATCCAATTTCTTCTTTATTAACTCCACCGTTGGGTTTTCTTTTGTATTAACAAAACCCAAAGTAAGAAAAAAAGTCATTCCCAGCTCATCAAAGGTAGGCACAATCCAAGGATGCATAACCTATAAAAAAAATAACAGGAGGAATTTAAATCATATAATAATAATTTGTAGTCAGTTGGGTTACATGGGTCTCGGGTTATGTTAGCACAGCCAACTTATGCAATAGACGATCTAGCTACTGCAATAGCTAATCTGTATGTTGAAATAGATTGATAATATATTGCATCAGAATACTCATATGTTGCATGATTTACAGTAGATGGGTAATCTGTTGAGTAGGGTTCAGAGAACAGAGTAACATATGGTTAATCTGTTGTGAAATATGGATCGTCTATTGCAACAAATTACCTATCCGTTGCACCAGTTGCAGTTGATGGGTAATCTGTTGCAACAGATGGAACATTTTTTTCAATATCTTTCTTTGAGGCAAATTAATTTAGTTGAAAGAAGACGTACTGCATCATTCAGAGGTTTAAAGAGATCAGCCTCGTTAATATTTTTTTGTTGCTCTCTGCTGCAGCCAACCACCTAAGGATCCTAGGATGAGAAACCTTATCCGGGTAATCCGTGAAATGCTTTCGGAGGGGAGGAATGGCTTTACATGCCCAAGCCTAAAAATTGTAAACAGGAAGCAAGCAAAAAAAGTCACAAGTATATTCAATATAAATTAATGAATGAGTAAAAATAGTTATCAATTTTACCATGAAAGCCCAAGAAAAGCCGTATAATGTGGTCGTCTTTGGCTTTATCTCTTTCAGTAAATATTTGACAGTCAAGTAGTAGCTGTTGTAGCCCCAGGGATAATCGTTGAATTTCTTAAAATCATCAGCAAGCGCCAACAAATCATGTTCTATGATTTTCTTGAAGTCTCTTTCCAATAAAACAGAATGGACAAACCAAACTAAGCATAATTTCTCCCAGTAGTGCTTTGGTATGTCTTTATTCTTGAGATCCGCTATCAAATCCTTCACTTTGTAGCTAGGTTCAAAAATGCCCAACAACCCATCTTTTTTTACCTTGCATTTATTGGACCCTTTGTGGGGTGTTTTCTTGATGGCAGGTTCATCAGGACGATTGCATCTCAAGCCCGTCACAATTCAAAACTCTTTCAATTCAAAACAAAATAGCATGCCACAGTAGTTGATCCAAACTTCATCCATCTTATTTTTGCCCTCCTTTGGACCTCCATCATCCCCTACATACATGATCCTGCGCTTGAAAAGGCCATATACCATTATCATTGGAAAATAGAGAGAGCGGGGCCCAGACAGCTCAAGAAAGTGTGCAAAGTAGCTTTTCTTAAAAAGTCCATCTATGTTTTCCTTCATAATACTCCTAAGTTTGTCAAAGGTTTCCCTAACTGATATTTTAGAACAAGATCACCAAATACTGAATTAGGGTTATTCATCAGTATCGCAACTCAAAACTTGTCAATACTAATGGTTTTGATAGACTCATGCTGGAATTTCAATATTATTTCACGTCCCATTGGTGAGGAAGAGTTATCACTTTCCTTGACTTTATTTTGCCCTGACTAAGATTTTTCTGAAAGTTTCTACGAATCTATCTGTACTCTAGCCTTTTTTATTTGGTGATCGAAAGTTGATCCACTTTCTCCACTTTTTGTTTCTTTTTTTTTTTTGGAGATATCTTTTAACTACAAACAATAGAAAAAAATACATTGCATTTGATGTCTGCATAATTTTTTAAAAAAAGGTGAGACATTTCAATAAATTATTCTTACCACATAACCAAAAAAATTACTCCGACGAACAACCCATCAGTTGGAACAGATGGGGAACCTGAATCTGTTTGACAACCTATTTAATATCTCCCCACAGATATTACACCTGTTGCAACAGGTGGAGAAATTTTTATAAATTATTCTATACCACATTACAAGAAAATACTCTAACGGATAACCATCAGTTGGAACAGATGGGGTATCTGTTTGAAGACCTATTTAATATCTCCCAACAGATCTTTCACCCATTGCAACAGATGGACCACCGCCACCACAACCACTTCCATAACCAATGCCACCAAGACCACCAGCAATGCCACCAAGACCACCAGCAATGCCACCAATATCAATACCAAGACCACCGACACCACCACTAAAAAACACAAATACCAACACCACTAACAACAGCCACCAATAACACCATAAACGTCATTCAATAATACCACGATAGTCAACAAAACACTGAGAGAAAAATTAGGGTTTTCTCGGGTGCTTCCTACTTTTTTAGCATCAAAACTTAAAATTGTTAACCCATTCTCGAAGATAATACAACTAAAAGTCTTCTTTTTTATCATTAACTAAAAAGCCCTATGTTTTAGAATAAAGAACAAATGAAGAACTCTTCTCGAACTCTGTTACATGCAAAGATAGAGAAAACAATGAATACAAGCAGGAATGAAGTAAAAAAAACAACTATATGTAGTCATAAATGGGAAGAAAATCGACCTATTTTGAAGGGTTGAGCAATATGTTGAGTAGTTGTTGTTTGTATTGTTGAGAGGGAGAGTACACCCCGAGAGAGAGAGAGAGAAGAGAGAAGATATAGAACTTAAGATTTTAAATGAAAGTTTTTTCTCACAAATGGATGATTTGTATGGGTTGATTTGTAATTTTGGAAAAGAATGACAAGTTTTGAAATTGCTAATTTGGTCGGAATTGATCTTAGTTAATTTTAAAAATTTAAAAGATATAGTTTTTAAAACATTGAGTTGATGAGAACTAATTTCAACTCATAGTGATCGATCGATGACTCGGGTCGGGATGAATGTAATACCAACCACATATAATTGCAAATAGTCGATTGGATTTGTAGTTGACCTTGAGAGCTCATTCATTGATATCTAGTTCTACCTAAATCAACTTAGGTATTATCACTATTCTAATATTGAATTGATGAGAACTCATTTTAACTCATAGTGATCAATCGATGACTCAGGTCGGGATGAACGCAATACCATCGCAATGCAATTGCAAAGACTCGATTGGATTTGTAGTTGACCTTGTGAGCTCATTCATTCATCCCTATTTCCACCTAAATCAACTTAGGTACTATCACTATCCTAACATTGAGTTTATGAGAACTCATTTCAACTTAGAGTGATCGATCGACAACTTGAGTCAGGATGAACGCAATACCAATGCTATGCAATTGCAAAGACACGATTGGATTTGTAGTTGACCCTACGAGCTCATTCATCCCTAGATCTACCTAAATCAACTTAGGTACTATCACTATCCTAACATTGAGTTGATGAGAACTCATTTCAACTTAGAATGATCGATCGATGACTCGGGTTGGTATGAATACAATACCAATGCCATGCAATTACAAAAACTCTATTAGATTTGTAGTTGACCCTGCGAGCTCTTTCATTCATCCCTAGTTCCACCTAAATCAACTTAGGTACTATCACTATCCTAACATTGAGTTGATGAGAACTTATTTCAACTCAGAGTGATCGATCGATGACTCGGGTTGAGATGAACACAATACCAACGCCATGCAATTAAAAAGACTCAATTTAATTTGTAGTTGATCGTGCGAGCTTATTCATTCATTCCTAGTTCCACCTAAATCAATTGCAATAAAATATGTTGTAACAAATGACTAAGCTGTTGAAAATTTTCAAACAGGAACATATATGTTGCAACAGTTGACATATCTGATTTAATTATCAAATAGATATTTACATCTGTTGTGACGGATGACTGAGCTGTTGGAAATTTTCAAAGAGATATTTATATCTACTGTAACAGATGACATATCTAATTTTATTGATTATCAAATAAATATTTTCATCTGTTGTCATAGATGACTGAGCTGTTGAGATTTTTAAATAGATATTTATATCTGTTGTAATAGATGACTGAGCTATTCGAATTTTCTAAATAGATATTTATATATGTTGCAATAAATGACATATCTGTTTGAAAATCTTTTTTTCTCTTTTAATTTTAAAGCAAGAAGCTTCTGGTCCAAGTAGATAATATCAAGTAGTAGTACTTACTACTAAAGGCGGTAAAAAATATTTTTTGGATATCTCAAACGTGAGTTCATTGAGCAGTCTTTTCTTGTCTTTTCAATGTCAGTAGTCTTAGTCTTCCTCGTGCCCCTCAAATTATTAATGAAATTAATGAATATTGAAAACCACCATGTCTATGTACACAAAATACATCTATAGAAATTATCTCATCTCTTTCTTCAGCTGCAGTTTATTTTATTCAACTCTCATCTTTTTCTCTCTCCACTTTAGGGTCATAACCTTTTTTCTCTCTTTTCTCTTCTCTTCTCTTCTCATAAAGATCTTTTTGGGTTTAAATCCATCCATATCTTTCCTCGTCAACTTAAATTTCTATTTTGATCCCCTTTTTGATATTAAGGTATGGTTCATTATTGCTCTTTCATTCTCGTCTTCTTCTTTGCAAGTTATTTTTATCTGTTTTTTATTTGATTACTATTTACCCATATCATATTTATTAAAAAAACTTTAAGGAACTTGTAAGTGTTGAATAAACAATCCGAGAATTTTTATTACAATATGAGAAAAAAGTCATCTGTTAGGAGAAATTTAAAAACCTTGTTGGCAGTATCATTATTTTTTTGTATGTATTTTATTTGTTTCATTATTATTGATGCAGTTATTGATATTGTTGGTGGGGTTGGCGTTGTTGGAACTTGTGGTGTGGTGTTGTTGATGGTTCTGGCAGAAAGGATATTGCTTCTTTATTGTTGGTGATATTATTGGAACAAATATTGTTATTTCTTTTTTATTAATGTTTATGCTATTATTGATGTTGTAACAGATGGAGAAACTGTTGGAACAAATAAAACCACCAAAAAGGCTGGTTTGATGTATTCCATCAGACTCCACATCTTCTATGACAGACTCCATATTTGTTACAACAAACTTCACATCTGTTGCAACAGACTCCATATCTGATGCAACAGATGGACAATGT
>NC_061118.1:71572419-71594296 GCF_002878395.1 Capsicum annuum | reverse complement strand
AAGTCATGACTTATATCACAATATTTATTTTCTTAATTTAATCAAAAATATAATTAATGTATGGAGGTGGATAGTCGCGCCTTTTTGCCTCTCATTCAAATTCAATCCTCTATAAATAGGTCTGTCCTTACTCAATCGTTCATTCAAATACACTCTATTTATTTTTTGCATTTCCTATTTCATATTACACTCTATTTATTTATTGTATCTCGTCTTTCATATTACACTCTAGAAGATAAGATTATGGCTGACCCAGTGTGGGACGTTGCTTTTCAGCAAGACGTCTTGAATGAACTTCGGAATCAAGTTCGTGATATGCAATGAGAACTAGGAGGAGTTATATCAAGAATGCTCCACGAGATATGCAGGCTGAGGAGGGCCTTGCTACTTTCGGTTGAAGATTAGCCGGCTGGAAATGATGATGCTGATAATAATAATAATTAGACTATTATTTTTCCTTAAGTCTATTATATGTATTTTTATTTGTTTAATAAATAAATTATGTTTGATCTTTGACGTTTTAATCCATATTTAATTTTCATTCTGTCTATTATCTTTTCAACAAACATGTCGACGATTCGACATAAAAAGGAATAATTTAGAATCCAGTAGCAATAGCAAGATTTATCTGTTGGGTTTGTGGCAGGGGTTGATTTGTGTTGTTTTAAATAGATTAATCATTCGTTACAACAGATAATTAGTCTGGTGCAACATATAAATATTCTGATGCAACAGATAATTAGTCTGGTGCAACAAATAAATATCCTAATACAATAGATAATATGTTTAATGCTACAGATAATATGATGATGCAACAGATAAACAGTCTGATGCAACAGATAAATCTTCTGATGCAACAGATTACTCATCTGATGCACCAGATGATTGATCTGTTTAAATTGTGGGCACTTATACTGGATTCATAATCGGGGTTCTATCCATTGTTGGAAAAATAGAAGTATACCCAGATGACAAATACAAATAAAAATCATAATTTTACTTACCAAAGTCACCTATGAAGTAATGCCAAAGTGGAAAGTGATGTTATAAATAAAATTTGACCTAAGAAATTGGTCAGATCGCAGCAGTAGCGTTGTACCAACAACATCAACAACAACAATAATAAACGGTCGACAAGAAGAAGATGAAGATGATAATAAAGTAGAAGATGATGAATAAAGCAGCAGAAATAGAAACAATTAACAACATAAATCGCTAAGAGAGAGAAAACAACAATGGATGAGAAGAGAGAGAAAAGTACCTTTTTTTCCCTCTATTTCTCATTATTTTAGGTATACATTGGGATCAAAGTGTAAATTTAAAAACTTGTGGGTTATTTTCAAACTTTCCTACCTTTCTTAATACATAATAAAGTAATTGTCACCTCCAACTAATAATTAAGACTTGTGTTACCTACACCTCATTTTAAAACTCTTTTGTCACCTGTAGCCCAAACCCCCAGGTTACTTGAACAAGCGAATAAGTTATAATAATAAAAAAGAATTATACATATGTTTATTTATTTCTTACCATCAAGGCATTTAAGCTAACCGTGGAAATGCCAATCCAGGAATGTATAGTCAGGACGTCAACTTTGCCAGTATCGTGCTGAAATTTGAAAATTGCAAATAGACCCACAATGCTAGAACCAAGACCTATGAAATGCAGAAACAAGTGGAAGTTTTTTTTGTCCTCCTTGTTGCTGGGATAGTCGTAAATGCCATTATAGCTGAAAGAAAAACACGTTCATAATTTTGTTGAAACCAAGGTATTCTTGAAACTTTTATTTTATTTTAAACCAATTATGTTGGATGTATCTAGTAGCATTATTGTTTCATAAATTCATTTCATCCTATCGATAACTTTGCAGAAATTAGAATTTTGACATCTACTGATGGTTGTTTACTTGGTGTGTTAATAAGGATAGGCTATGTTAAGAATTCATCACCAATTTAATTAATCAATATA
The DNA here is from genome assembly GCF_002878395.1 of Capsicum annuum. NCBI lineage: Eukaryota > Viridiplantae > Streptophyta > Magnoliopsida > Solanales > Solanaceae > Capsicum > Capsicum annuum. The sequence continues at coordinate 71,592,328 of NC_061118.1, read as the reverse complement.
TTTCATAGAAAAATCTAGAATATTCAAGAGTTGTTAAGAATTAAAGAAAAACCTTTAGAATGAGTACTCTAGAAAAAAAAAGTCTAGAAATACTCTAGAAAAGATAGCACGTTCTAGAAATGAGTAGATGAAGAAATATTCTAGAGTAAAGGAGTAAATATCATACCAGGATTCTTTCATCACCATCTATAAATAGAGATGGCCATTTCAGTTGTATGTATACTCAAACAAAAACTGATCAGTGCTTAAAAATAGTTGAACTCTTGAAAACTAGACTGAGTGCTCAAGTAAATAATGTTGTTGAAGCAAATAACAAGTGAGAAATAAGAGATATCAACAAAGAGTTGCTAGAGTGTGAGTACAACAAAAATTAAGTGTAAGAATTGTATGACAAAAGTGGGCCTTTACTTTGTATTAATAAAATTCAAATTGTGAGTAATTTAGGTGAAATTATGCACCTAAGTGTCATTATCTATGCTTGGTTTACATTATTTCGAGTACTTCTTGAGTGCTTAGTGAGTACTTAATAATATAATTGAGCATATAAGCGTTAAATAACTTGATTATAACATTTAATATGTGTTTCAAATAAGTTTAGAATCAATTTGATCACTTAGAGTTTTAGACGACAAAACTAGTGTTACTAGCTTGAGGTATGTGTTGTTTTAGTTGATCTCGATGGATTCTAGTGTGTATAATGAGTTACTAAGGGTATAATTGTGTAATTATGTGTGGAATAACTTATTCATAGTGTTTAATGTTCAATTGAAATAAGCTAAGACATAAAATATTAAGTTAAAGTTTAAACACGAAAAGTAGTACTTTTAGCTTGAGCTATGTTCCTTCCTAGTTCATCATGCAGGATTTGATTGTATTTTGAGCTCTAATTTGTGGGTTTTGATGATGTAGGAATATTGGAGAGTTGATAAATATGACATATGATTGATATACAAGCTGTAAATCAAGAGAAAAAGTTACCACAAAGTAAGGAACAAAGAACCTAAACGCATGGGGTACAATACGACAGAATCTGAAATTTTGGGACTCATTGGCGTGCCACGGACCTTAGGCACTGCTTTAGGGTCATGACATATCCTTTGGGACATAAAAAATGTTCTTTTCAGTATCTCATCATGATACCAACGTTCCATGAACCCTATGCTACGCGATAAGGGTGTGGCATAATGGCTAAATAAAAATCTGCAGCTTTAGTCCTACTATAAATAAGACACTTAAACTCTTATGTAACCACTTTGGAGGACCTTGGATCTTCAATATATGATGGATATGGATTAAATTAGGGTTTTTATTCATTTAATTTAGTTTTTTTATGGATTATAATATGGATTCATCTATTGTGATTACGTGTATGTCCATGAGTGGCTAATCACCCTTTCCTGGGGTTAAGGTCAAGAACATGATTATTCTTGTGTGTATTAACTTGGTTTTGATTAATTATTATTTTTTATTATTTTTTATCATTTTTTTTAACTATTTTAAGGATTCACAACTCTTGGAATACATGTATAACTCTATTGTGAACCCAGAAAGATGAATGTTAGGGTATAACGTGAAAAAGATAAAATAGGATCGTAATCTCAATTGAATAATGTTATGATTTGAATTTAGGATAGTAATATACCTAAGTGTCCTATTTGGTTCTATTACGGTATAGAATATGAATGCACTTAACTTAGTTCTGGCATCCCCGCTCAACGATGTAGTGGTGGAGCTAATTAGATAAATGATAAGAGGTTCGGAAGGACATAGTCATAATATCGATCCTGTGAACCAACAACCAAGATAAGTAACCGATGAAACAAAGTTACATGGAGCAGTATGATTGTTCATATTATTTTAATCATGGGTTTCTACCTATTGATTGTTCAAGAACCTTAATTTACTACATTATTTAAATTTACGTTTGTTCATAACTCCTAAATACTCTTGTTGTTACTCTTGTACTTAATTAATATTTGAAGTGAGGCTGAATTAATGTATTTGTTTAACACTAGTCCCTGTGAGATCGATACTTGGCTTTATTAAAAGCCACTATATTACTTGGGTGGACCATGCACACTTGTGTGTGTGCTTCGGCACAATAATTTTTTTGGTGTCGTTGCACTGGACTTGTAAATTGGAAACCATCTTAGTATTAGTTTTTTCTTTCTAATTTTCTAAGTGTTAATTACTTGATCTTCGCTTCGGAATTTGTAGGTACGGGTTTAAAAATCTAGTAAGCTAGAAAGAGACAGAGAGTTGGTTGAGTCATACCTCAAACTTGAGCAATGCTTATAATAATTGAGGAGAGAAGTGGTCCTTCTCGACCGAATCCCTAAATACACGAAGAATAAGCTAATCCTATACATATGGATCAAGATCCACCAGCCTATGGGACATTTTGTGAAGTGGCAATCCCACTTGCGACTAATGTAACCTCTGCTATTCATGGACTAATTGCTGGAGGTAGATTTGAACTGAAGCAAAACATAGTGCAACTTTTGCATAGTAGTGGTCAGTTCACCGAATTGTCACACAATGATCCACAGGTTTACTTGTAGGACTTCTTGGATATCAGTGACACATTCATCCAAATGCACTGAAGTGTCCACTGATTATATGAGACTAACACTCTTCCCTTTTTCAGTTTTTGGGGAAGCAAATAAGTGGTTGAACTATGAGATGAAGGGTTCTATAGTTACTTGGGAAAACTTGACTCAAAAAATCATTATCCTTTTATTTCCACTGGCAAGACTGCAAGACTATGCAGTGATATTTTGAGCTTAAAGTAGAAGCTGGATAAAAATCTTTATTATGCTTGGGAGAGGTTTAAATCACTTCTTTGAGACTGTCCATATCACCAGCAGTCCAATAGGTATTAGCTAACACTTTTGTAGAAGCTCTTGACCATAATACAAAAATTTTGTTAGATTCAGCTATAGGTGGTCAAGCACTGGAGAAAACTTATGATGATCTTTATACCTTGTTAAACGGCATTGCTAAAGAAAATTATAAATGTCATAGTGATATGTAAGAAACTCAGTGAAAAAGGTTGCGGGCCTAATTAAAGATGATAGTATCACAGCCTTAGCCGCCCAATTGTCAGCTATGCAGAATCAAATAATGACTCAATTCAGAAAATTGGGTATGAATTAATCTTTGACTCAAGTGAATGCAGTGCAGAAGACCCAAGTTGGTGTGAATTTATAGCAATAATGAGCACTCTATAGACTTATATATAGCAAATTCAGAATCTGTGAACTTTGTATACAATGCTCAAAAGCTGGATTATAGCAATGCCTACAACCACAGTGGCAGAACAAGATGAATTCATTTGGGGAAATAATTAGCAGTTTCAGCAGCAATAACATAATACACAAGCCGATAACATTGAGAAAACTTTGAATAAGATCCTGGCCAAGCAAGAGAAATGGCTACTGAGATCAAAAATCAATAAGTTCCTCATAATCATCTAGAGCAACAGTTGGGGATACTAGACCAAACACAAAATGCCAGGCCTCAAGGTAGTTTTCCAAGTATTATGAACCTCTGAACTAAGTTATTGTAATCACTGTAAGAGTGATAAGGAGCTTAATGAAAGGTCTCAAAAGACAAATAAGGAGGTAGATACAGAGTTAGTTCCACAACAGGTGCAGGCAAAGATATTGATAATTCAAAGAAGTTTGAGTATCCAAAAGAAAAGGTTATTGAGCATGTGTAGGAAAGACCACCACCACCTTTCCCGCAAAGGCTGAAAAATGCCAGAGAGAATTCTTATTTAAAAAAAGTTTTGACACATTCAGAGAACTTCACATTAATTTTCCTTTGATAGATGTTTTGCAGGGAATGCCTAAGTACGCTAAGTACTTGAAATAAGTGGTGACTAACAAGATTAAGTTGCAGGACATTAAGATAGTAATACTCATTGAGGAGTTCATATCTGTCGTGATGAAGAAGATGCCCAAGAAGCTTAAGGACCTAAGGAGTTTCCCAATTCAAAATAGTGACAGCGATGTGGTCAATTCTTTGAGTGATTTGGGGGCTAGTATAAAATTAATGCCCCTATCAGTTTTCATACTCTTTGGTTGGGGAAACCGAGGCCATGCTCTATGGTGATCCAAATGGCAGACATAATCTAAGTCCATCTCGAAGGAATTATTGAGGACGTGCTCATAAAGGTTGGTAAGTTTATTATCCCTACTGACTTTATTTTTTTGGATTATGATGAAGATGATAGGGTACCAATCGTTCTAGGACGTCCATTCTTAGCAATTGGAGGAGCGCTAATAGATGTGAGAGTGGGCACTCGCAAAATAAGATTGGATGATGAAAAGGTGGTCTTCAAAGTTTATTAGCCACTCAATCCACCTTCACACTACAAATATTTATGTATGATTATCATGATAGAAGTGGATGATTTTAGGGTGGTGGAGTACAAACCACCTAAAACCTCTTTGGACTATCTCATTGAGATGCCCAAGCCACCATCTAAGACCGAAGGGATAATGATTGATGAGTGTGAAAAGGTTTTCATTAAGAATAATGTTTACCTTGAGAATACATATTCAAGAGGTCAATAAAGAGTGAGAAGATGGACTCCAAGTAGTAGGGAAAAACTGAAGGAAAATGGTTGAGATGTAGTGATAAGGTTCGTGCCACAATACTAAATCAGGCATTGCTTGGGAGTCAATCCAAGTTAATGTAGGTGTTTATTTTGGATAGTTAGTTTTTACTTCACATAGTTTTTATTTTTGTTGTTTCACAGATTGAAGAAAATTTTGAATACTGGAGACCCGAGCTAAGGAGAATGGTAAAGACTGAGTGTGAGGTCCCTAGACTCTTTTGATATTTAAAGATGCTACTACCTAGGCCTAGAGGCCTTAGGTAGAATTTCTATCCTTTCATTTAATTTCACTTTGGGAACAAAGTAGATTTTTAAGTGTGGGGTTGGGAAATTCTCATAGTTTCAGGTGAAGTAATGCTATAAGATCTTCAGTTTAGTTGTTTTCTTAGTTTTGGGTTAAATTTGAAAATTTTTAAAAATTGCAAAAAGGTTTTCTTTTTAGTTTTTAGTTTGTGGGTGTGTAGTTTAGTAGGTGCACACTTTACCTACCTCATGATTATTCTTTTTGGTTCTTTTCCACGGGGGAGCCCTTTGAACCCAGTATTTCTTTTTCTTTTTAGGAGTAAATTTTAAAAATTCTTGTGATAGGAATGAGTGATATGCTCTTATTGGTTCTATGTGTTATTATATGATGTAAGTTGTGTTGAATGTAAAAGAATGTTGTTTGTGGCGAATTACTAATTTTAAGACTCTTAGGCTCAATAATATGACTCTTGAACATCATTGTCTTAATGTTGAATTCATGTCATTCCCTAGTTGAGAGTCTATGATAATTCAAATTGAGTTGAGCATGTGCCATGTATGAGTGAGGTTGTTATATATTCCTTGTTGCATTTGACATCTAGAACTTGTCTGGCGTGTATGCAAAGCAAAATAAAGAGTGTGGCTTTTGGAGATGATATAGGCATTTCTTTAATAGTCATGTTTCATATCTTCTTTTATCTACCCTTCTGAATAATCATAGTTAGCACCATCGAGCCTTTAGTATATTCCTTGGTAGCCTCATATTTAGCTTGTGTCCCCTTCTTTGATTGACGTTAACTTGATCCAAAGCTCCTAAGCATTTTAGTGATAAATTAACAAAGTAAAAAGTGTGAAAATAAGAAGACAAGAGATAAAAGTGAAGCCCCCCAAAAGTAGAGTTAAAAAAAAGTTAAACATGGTGGTTGGGTGTTTTATAATAAAAAGGAGAGAAATTGTGTTAGAATTTTATCATGAGTTGATGAAGAATATTCCCTCCATAATAATTATGAATTAGCTTAACGAGATGGGGCCAAACAAAACAGAATGGAAAGGTAGAGATGGTCAAAGGTATGGTTGTTAGAGATAGATCTTAATGTATAATGTGATGTACTAAAGCTCCTAGGGAAGATAGTTACTATTCTTGTACAAAATAGTTCCTACCATCTATTAGCCTACATTAAAATCCTGAAAGTTCTATTTGATCCTAAGCCTTAACATTCTAATTTTAGTGGAGTACTATACTACGGGAAGGTCTATGATTCATCTTGTATGACTTGTGAATTCTTTGTGAGAGTGAGCGTAATTTGATTATTGTACTCATTCTTATGATAATTTCATCTCTATGATTGAATATGTGTAACTCTCTTGTGGTGACGGCACATGTTTGATGATATTTAGGTGACTTATATCATCTCTATGATTGAGTAATATGCATGAGTTTGCCAACTTAGTGAGTCAATTCTTGAGGTTAGGATGTTTTAAAGTAGCGTTCATGATCTTTTAAATGTATATAACATGTTTAGTGTAAAACTTGCTATTTGTGTAGTCATTATAATGCTAGCATGAATGTCTTGCTTGCAGTAATAATGTGGAGTCCTCCTTGATATGATGCTTAAGTTACAGATTTATTCAAGGACGAATAAGGCTTTAAGTGTAGTGGTGATCTTAGGTGGAACTATGCACCTAAGTGTCATTATCTATGATTGTTTAGCCTTATTTTGAGGACTTCTTGTGTGCGTAATGTAAGACCCCGCAAAGTTCCCTTGTAGCCCGAGCCTTAGAGCGTTTCAAGTGAAGTATAATTCCATCCCTAAAAGATTGAGAAGTGACTTCCCAAGTGATTGGTGTTTCAACCATATAGAATTTTCTCAACTTTGACTTTTTTGTCATGTAGAAAATTGAATTAGCTTTCCAACAATACTAATTTCATCCAAATTCGGCATCGGGGTAAGAAGTTATGGCCGTTTTACTAGAGTTATTAGAACTACCCAGGTGCGATGGACGATCCAACAAACCGTCGAGTCTGCAATAGACCGTCACTCGGACCGTCGCAACCAAGGAAGTAACTTCCTTTTCTGTCCCAATTGCGATGGCTAAGACGATGGACCGTTGTAGAGACCGTCGTCGTTGAGGCAACGTTGCCTCATCCTGGCCAACGTGCGGCGAACGATCCGATGGACCATCGAGTTTGTGACAGACCTTCGCTGAGACCGTCACATCGAGGCAGTGTGTTCTTTTTCCAATCAACGTGTGACAGACGATCTGATGGACCATCAGACTAGCGACGAACCGTCGCTCTGACCGTCGCAGGCCCCGATCAGTATTTTAAGTCATTTTTTTAAAGGGACTTTTCATTCTTTCTGCTCTTTTATCAACCAGATATATTCCAAATGAAGAGAATGACTTCATTCATCATCCACAACACAAGAGAGCTAGGGTTTCTCCCTCAAGATCAAATCTAAAAGTCTTCTCCAAGAAATCTAAGAACTCACCATAGATTCTACAAATTGAGTCTAGATTTATGTTCCCCAAGTTCAAGGGTTGCAAGAACCCTCTCTCAAGAGAAATAAGAAGAGTTTGAAGCAAGCTTGTTCATCCAATTTCATAATCTAAGGTATGTGGGGTTTTAAACAAGGGTAATCCTTTCACCCTTATGCCCAAAGACTTATTTAAACTATAATTTTCTACAATCTATGAGATTTTACATGATATTGAATTAGGGTTTTTCATCCATTGTTATTGATTGCAATATCTTGATGTTTTCCATGAATTGAAAGTCAAATAGCATGATTTTGCAAGTTTTCTTAAGAAATTGAAGCTGGGTTTATACCCTATGTTGTTACTCCTTCAAAATTTAAGAGTTTCAATATTCTAGAAATTGAAGTATATAAGTATGTTGTTATTTTGAGACAAATTGTTGTAACTTCTAGATTTTTACATGAATTATGAATCTATATGCTATATATTATGCATTATGATGAGTTTTAACTTGAGATTGAATTATGGGTCATTAAGCCCACTTAAGACTTGAAATTTTTTGAACTATTATGCTATAAGCACCCATTATTTGAGTATTTTGAGATTATTGAGAAATGTTTTGACCTAATGGTCATAGAGTATTGAAATCCACTCTACCACATGAGATTACATAATTGATTATTGGGCTCTTATTAACCATGAGATTATTTTGAAAGTGGATTTACATGAGATGATAGAGATAAACTGAAGGGAGTAGTCTTTACCATCGAGTTGGGTAAGTTGCCATAATTTCTTACCCCAGAACTACGTGCCACTGTAGGTTTGAGATTTTAGGCCTGAGGTTGAGATGATTGGGCCCGAGGCCGAGATAAGTGATCACTGAGTTGAGGTTATACTCCTTGGAAAGAGTATGATGTGTCTCCCCAACGTGAGGTTTCTTCCTTAGGAGGACAAGACTTTGGACTCGATGTAGCTCACATAGGTTATGTCGGTTAAGAGAACCTTCCTAAACTATAGCATTTTCCATTAAGATAGAATATTTTCCCTAAAGTTTTAAGATGAGATATTTTCCAAAGTGAACGAATTGCTTTTGAGTATTTTCCAAAGAAGGAAGTAGTTTTATCTACTAATAAGAGTTGATCATCAGTCTTTAAACCAAAGTCGTATGATTCCGAGTTCCAAGTGTTTGAGTTCAAAAGAGTTATAAGTTCTTGAGCAATAAAGAAGTTTTACACTCGATGGGATATATGCATGAGTTGAAAGTATTGTTTAAATCTTCCTTCATCCTATGAGTAATAGAATAAGAGGAGAGCATAAATTTTAAAGCCAAAGTATAATGACTCACAAGATTTTTGTTACATGTTTCATTCTACATGATTTATTAGCTTTATATTTTAGACTTATTCAAGCCATGTGAGCCATTCCTAGTTCCATGCATGATTTGATTAAAGAGTATTGATGTTGTTTTATGTAAATGCAAACAGCCCTATATACTCAGTACATTCCCAAGTATTGATCCACATATACGTCTATGTGCTACATTGTCTTATAATGTAGGTTCAGGTGCTCAGTCCAAGCCTCGTTAGTGATTCGTGAGTACCTTCATCTATATTTCTACAATGGTTAGTCCTCAGGGTTTGAGGACCTATCTTCAAATATTTTAGTATTCGAGTGTTTATGTTATTACTTTCAGTTCAGTTTAAGTTAGTTGGGGACCTGTCCCAACGGCTCTCGAGTTCATAGAGTAGTAAAGGCTTTGTACGACTAGTTGTTAGACTGTGGTTGTGTTGAGATTTCTAATATTGTGGTTGTTTAGACCAAGTAATACCTTCGTATTTCCTTTTATTTGAAATGACAGTGCCATTGTTTTGTATATTCCTTCTTGAAGGAGTTATTATGAGAAGTGATAGGCTCAAAGGGTTAGCTTGGGGCTACTTGTAGCCCTAAGCACCGTGCGATGTTTTGGGAGGTGATTTTGGGTCTTTACAAACTTGGTATCAGAGCCTAAGGTTTTAAAGGAGTCCTAGGGAGTCTGACAAGCCACGTTTAGTAAAGTCTTGATCATCAGTGTGTAGCGCGCCACATCTATGATCAAGAGGCTACAAGATGTTTTAGGAAAAAGTTGTTTCTTTCTTTCAGATTCCATTATGCCTGCAGTTGTCCCTCTTATCTAATAATTCATGCTCTCCTATTTCAGAAAATGCCTCTCCAAAGAGTGAATTCCTGCAAAAATGATGATGAGCAACCCTCTCCTAATTTGATTTCTAACACCCAAGATAGTATGAGCAAGTTCGTAACAGGTATTTTTGGTTTGGTGCTGAAAGAGTGTAGGACTACGATACTTCCTAGGGATATGGATCTATCTTGGTTGATAATGTATGCATAGCAGATGGAGTCAGATAAGATTAGAGAGAGAGATAGAGTAAGGGGTAACAAGAGGGATAGATTTAAGCAGCATGAGTATAGTCAGCCTAGGTTCCATGAAGAAAACCGCCCTCAGTTTCAAAGACATTCATCTATTCTAGTGCCTTTATCAGCTAGTGCTTCCACTCCTAGAGGCAGGCAGGAGCAAAAGAGAAGGTCTTTATGTCTACGTCACAGAACAGTGTTGGTAACAGGCCCCATTATCCTCTTTGTGCTAAGTATGGTAGGGATCATCCTGGCCAGTCTTTCATAGATTTGAGGGGTTGTTTTGGCTGTGGCAGGCAGGGCCACAGACTTAGAGATTGTCTACATGCTAGGCAGTGGACCAGAGATGTCTGACCTCAGGCACAGACTACTAGTACACAAGCTTCTGTCCCTTATCTCGACCCTGCTCAGGGCGCTTTATCTAGCACTATTGGCGGTCAGCGCCAGAATAGATTCTATGCCTTACCATGCCTTCAAAAGCAGGCAGACTCTCCAGATATTGTTACTGGTATGCTCTGCGTCTTTTGTTTTGATGTTTAAGTATTGTTGGACCGCAGGTCAAGTCTTTCCTATGTGACCCCACTTATGGCTGTGATTTCAAAATGAGTCCTGAAAAGATTCCTGAACCTTTCCTAGTCTCCACACCAATAGGGGAGTCAGTTATTGCTAAATAAGTATATAGAGATTGTCCTATTACTGTTCTTGATAGAGTCATACTTGCTGATTTGATAAAGTTAGACATAGTGGATTTTGACCTTATTCTGGGTATGGATTGGCTTCATTCTTATTATACATCTATAGACTGTCGTACCCATGTGGTCAAATTTCAGTTCCCTGATGAGCCAATTTTTGAGTGGTATGGGAGTTCGGTATCTCCCAAGAGTCATTTTATCTCCTATCTCAATGCCAAGAAGCTAATATCCAAGGGTTGTATCTATCACCTAGTCAGAGTCAAAGACACTAAGTACAAGGCTCCAACTATTCAGTCAGTCGATATTGTTAATGAGTTTCTAGATGTTTTTTTGAAAGATCTTCTAGGTGTACCTCCTAATAGAGAGATAAAATTTGGGATTGACCTTCTTCCCGGCACTCATCCTATTTCTATTCCTCCATACCATATGGCACCTACCGAGCTTAAGGAGTTGAAAGAGCAACTCAAATATCTTTTATACAAAGGTTTCATAAGGCTGAGTATTTCTCCTTGGGGAACACCTGTTCTATTCGTGCGGAAGAAAGATGGTTCTTTGCATATGTGTATTTACTATCGTCAGCTTAACATGGTCACAGTAAAAAATAAGTACCCTCTTTCGAGAATTGATGACCTATTTGATCAGTTGCAAGGTGCAAGTTATTTCTCCAAGATAGTTCTGAGATCCGACTATATCAACTTAAAGTGTGGGAATGTGATATTCCAAAGATAGCCTTCCGAACCCGCTATAGTCACTTTGAGTTTCTAGTCATGTATTTTGGGCTAACCAATGCCTAACAGCTTTTATGGACCTTATGAATCCAGTGTTCAAGCAATATCTTGATATGTTTTTCATAGTGTTCATAGATGACATCCTTGTCTACTCCCACGGTGAGCATGATCATGCAAATCACCTTAGAAGTGTCTCGCAAACTCTTAGAGGTCACCAGTTGTTTGCCAAATTCAGTAAGTATGAATTTTGGCTAAGGTCTGTTGCCTTTCTGGGTCATATTTTTTTAGCTGAAGGTATTAGAGTTAATTCCTAAAAGACAGAAGCTATAAGAAATTAGCCTAGACCTATATCTCTGCCTTACATTAGAAGTTTCTTGGGTCTAGAAGTCTACTACCGCCATTTTGTTTAAGGTTTCTCTTCTATTGCATCTCCCATGACCTGGTTGACCCAAAAGAAAGTTAAGTTCCAGTGGTCAGATTCCTGTGAGAAGAGTTTTCAAGAGTTGAGGACTCGACTTACTTCAGCCCTTATGTTGACTTTACCTGATGGTACAGATGGTTTTTTGGTGTATTTAGATGCCTCTAGAATTGGTTTGGATTGTATGTTGATGCAAAGAGGTAAGTTTATGCCTCTAGATAGTTAAAGTCGCACAAAAAGAATTACCCAACCCATGATCTTGAGTTACCTGTTGTGGTCTTTGCTTTGAAAATCTAGAGACACTAGCTTTATGGTGTTCATATTGATGTGTTTACTGATCATAAGAGCCTACAGTATATGATTACTTAGAGAGAGTTGAATCTTAGGCAGAGGAGATGGCTAGAGTTGTTAAAAGACTATGATATGAGTGTGTTGTATCACTCAGGGAAGGCTAATATAGTAGTGAATACCTTTAGCAGATTGTCTATGGATAGTGTTGCTCATGTAGAGGAAGGTAAGAAAGAGTTATCTCGTGATGTACATTTTTAGGCTAGATTGGGTGTTAGGTTGCTTGATTCAGCTGAGGGAAGTACTTTGGTGCAAAGTAGTTCTGAATCCTATTTAGTTTCGAAAGTAAGGAAGAAGCAAGATAGAGATCCTAGTTTGGTCAGACTGAAGAAAGCAGTTAAGGACCCAAAGGTAGAGGTTTTCTCCTAAGGGAGAGATGGCGTGTTAAGATTGCATGGTAGATTGTGTGTTTCATGTGTTGATGATCTGAGGCTGAGGATTATGGCTAAAGTGCATGACGCATGGTATTCTATTCATCCCAGTGCTACCAAGATGTACAGTAACTTGCGGGAAATCTATTGGTGGAATGGTATGAAGAAGGATATAACTGAGTTTGTAGCAAAGTGTGCAACGTGCCAACAGGTTAAGGTAGAGCACCAAAGACCTGGTGGTGTGATGTAAGAGTTTAGTATACCCACTTGGAAGTGGGAGGTGGTGAATATGGACTTCATGACCGGGTTACCTCTTTCGTATCATCATCATGACTCTATTTGGGTTGTTGTAGATAGGCTGACTAAGTCCCCGCACTTCTTACCCATGCATACATCTTATACAATTGAGGATTATGCTAGATTTTATATCCAGGAGTTATTCAGGCTGCACAAAGTTCCCTCATCTATCATTTTGGATAGGGGTACTCAATTTACTTCTCAGTTTTGGAGGGCATTTCAACAGGGTCTTGGTACCCAAGTTCTTTTGAGTTCTGCTTTTCATCCATAGACAGATGGTCAGGCTGAGAGGACCATTCAGACCCTAGAAGATATGTTGAGGGCGTGTGCTCTTGATTTCAAAGGTAGTTGGGATGAGCATTTTCCATTGGTAGAGTTTGCATACAACAATAGTTACCATGCTAGCATCGAGATGGCACCATTTGAGGCATTGTATAGTAGAATATGTAGATCACCCATAGGTTGGTTTGAAGTGGGTGAAGCTGCCGTGATTGGGCCTGATGTAGTGTTTGAAGCTATGAAGAAAGTTAGGTTGATTAAAGAAAGGTTAAAGATATCTCAGAGTCGTCAAAAGTCATATTCCGATGTGAGGAGAAGAGATCTTGAGTTTGAAGTGGGTGATTTGGTGTACTTGAAGATTTCACCCATGAAAAGGGTGAAGAGGTTTGGTAAAAAGGGAAACCTTAGTCCCCTTTATGTTGGTCCGTATAGAGTTTTGAGCCGTATTGGTAACGTAGCCTATGAGGTTGAGTTGCCTGTGGAGTTGTCAGACATTCATCTTATTTTTCATGTCTCCATGCTTAAGAAGCATATTGGTGATTCCATTATGGTAGATCCTTCAGAGAGTCCTGATATTTAGAACAGTCTTTCATTTGATGAGATTCCCATTGAGATCCTAGATTTTTAGATCCGTAGACTGAGGAACAAAGAGGTTCTCTTGGTGAAAGTGTTGTGGCGGAACCAGTCAGTTGAAAATGCTACTTGGGAGGAAGAAGCAGACATCCGAGCCAAGTACCCGCACCTCTTTTCTATGAGTTTAGATTGATCCGAAGGTATTATACTTTCTTAATTCAGCCCTTCTAATCTAAAGTTCAGCTATATATCTATTCTTACATAAGTTCTTTCAATTTCCAAGGTATTCAAGAGTTTAGAGAGATTTTGAGTCGATTAGCGAATTGCTTCAGCTATGTGTACTCTATTTTCTTGTGTTCCTAGTATAACTAGTGACATTCGAGGATGAATGTTTCTAAGGGGGAAATATTGTAAGACCCCGCAAAGTTCCCTCGTAGTCTGAGCCTTAGAGCGTGTCAGGTGAAGTATAATTTCAGCCCTTAAAGATTGAGAAGTGACTTCCCAAGTGATTGGTGTTTCAACCATACAAAATTTTCTTAAATTTGACTTTTTGCCATGTAGAGAATTGAATTAGCTTTCCAACGATACCAATTTCATCCAAATTCGGCATCGGGTGAGAAGTTATGACCATTTTAATGAGAGTTGTCAGAACCGCCCAGGTGCGATGGATGATCCAACGGACCATCAAGTCTACAACGGACCATTTCTTAGATCGTCACAACCAACAAGTAACTCTCTTTTCTGGCCCAAGTGCGACGGCCAGGACAACGGACCGTCGCTAAGACCGTCGCCGCTGAGGTAGTGTGGCCTCATCCCAGTTAACGTGCGATGGATGATCTGACGGACCATCTAGTTTGCGACGGACCGTCGTTGAGACCATCACATCAAGGCAGTATGTTCTTTTTCTAACCGACGTGCGATGGATGATTCGATGAATCGTCAGGCTAGCGACGGATCGTCGCTCCGACCGTCGTAGCCCCCGATTAGTACTTTAAGTCATTTTTTTAAAGGGATTTTTCATTCTTTACGCTCTTTTATTAACCAGATATATTCCAAATGAAGAAAATGACTTCATTCATCTTCCCAAACATAAGAGAGTTGGGGTTTCTCCCTGAAGATCAAATATAAAACCCTTTTCCAAGAAATCCAAGAACTAACCATAAATTCTACAAATTGAGTTGAGATTTAAGTTCCCCAAGTTCAAAAATTGTAAGAACCCTCTCTCAAGAGTAGGAAGAAGAGTTTAAAGAAAGCTTGTTCATCCAATTTCATAATCTAAGGTATGTGGGGTTTTGAACAAGGATAATCTTTTCACCCTTATGAGCAAAGGCTTATTTAAACTATAATTTTCTACAATTTATGAGATTTTACATGATATCTAATTAGGTTTTTTCATCCATTGTTATTGATTGCAATCTCTTGATGTTTCCCATGAATTGAAAATCAAATAACATGATTTTGCATGTTTTCTTAAGAATTTGAAGCTGGGTTTATACCCTATGTTGTTACTCCTTGAGAATTTAAGAGTTTCAATGTTCTATAAATTGAAGTATATGAGTATGTTGATATTTTGAGACAAATTGCTGTAACTTCAAGATTTCTACATGCATTCTGAATTTGTATGGTATCTATTATGCATTATATGAGTTTTAACTTGAGATTGAATTATAGGTCATTAACCCCTACTTGAGACTTGTAATTTTATGAACTATTGTGCTATAAGCACCCATGATTTGAGTATTTTGAGATTATTGAGAAATATTTTGACCTAATGGTCATAGAGTATTGAAATCCACTCTACCACATGAGATTACATATTTGATTATTGGGTTCTTATTAACCATGAGATTATTTTGAAAGTGGATTTCCATGAGATGAGCGAGCTAAACTAAAGGGAGTAGTCTTTACCACCGAGTTGGGTAAATTGCCATAATTTCTTACCCCAGAACTACGTGCCACCATAGGTTTGAGATTTTAGGCCTGAGGTTAAGATGATTGGGCCCGAGGCCAAGATAAGTGATCACTGAGTCGAGGTTATACTCCTTGGCAAGAGTATGATGCGTCTCCCCAACGTGAGGTTTTTTCCTTAGGAGGACAAGACTTTGGACTCCATGTAGCTCACATAGGTTATGTCGGTTATGAGAACCTCCCTAAACTATAGCATTTTCCATTGACATAGAATATTTTTCCTAAAGCTTTGAGATGAGATATTTTCTAAAGTGAACGAATTGCTTTTGAGTATTTTCCAAAGAAGGAAGTAGTTTTCTCCACTAATAAGAGTTGATCATTATTCTTTAAACCAAATCGTATGATTCCGAGTTCCAAGTGTTTGAGTTCAAAAGAGTTATAAGTTCTTAAGCAATAAAGAAGTTTTACTCTCCATGAGATATATGCATGAGTTTAAAGTATTATTTAAAGCTTCATTCATCCTATGAGTAATGAGAATAAGAGGAGAGCACAGATTTTAAAGTCAAAGTATAATGACTCACAAGATTTGTGTTACATGCTTCATTCTACATGATTTATGAGCTTTACATTTTAGACTTATTTAAGCCATGTGAGTCATTCCTATTTGAAAGCATAATTTGATTAAAGAGTATTGATATTGTTTTATGAAAATGTATGCACCCCCTATATACTCAGTACATTCCTAAGTGCTAATCCACATATACGTCTATGTGCTACATTGTCTTATAATATAGGTTTAGGTGCTCAGTCCCAACATCGTCAGTGATTCCCGAGTACCTTCATCTACATTTCTATAGTGGTGAGTCCTCATTGTTAGAGGACCCATCTTCATACATTTTAGTATTTGAGTGTTTATGTTATTACTTTTAGTTTAGTTTGAGTCAGCTGAGGACCTGTCCCAAAGGCTCTCGAGTTCATGGAGTAGTAGAGGCTTTGTCAGACTAGTTATCAGACTGTGGTTGTGTTAAGATTTCCAATATTGTGGTCTTTTGGACCGAGTAATACCTTCATATTTATTTTCATTTGATATGACAATGTCAGTGTTTTGTATATTCCTTCTTGAATGAGTTATTATGAGAAGTGATAGGCTCAAAGGGTTAGCTTGGGGCTACTTGTAGCCCTAAGTACCGTGCGATATCCCGGGAGATGATTTTGGGTCATTACACTTAACGAGTGGTTAATGATGTAATTGAGTATGTAAGTTTAAAATACTTCATTATAATGTTTAATGTGTGTTTAAAAAGAATTTAGAATCAATTTGGCCACTTAGAGTTTAGATGGAAAACTAGTGTTACTAGCTTGAGCTATTTGTTGGTCATGTTGATCTCGATGGATTCTAGAGAGTTTAATGAGTTACTAAGGGTATAATTTCTTAATTCTATGTGTATTATCTTATTTATAGCATTTAATTTCATTTGAAATAATCTAAGAGACAAAACATTAAGTTAAAGTTCAAACACGAAAACTAGTACTCTTAGCTTGAGCTATTTTTCTTCCTAGTTCATCGTGTAGGATATGATTGTATTTGGATCTCTAATTTGTGTTGTTCGATGATGTAGGATGCTTTGTAAATTTATAAATAAGATATATAGTTGATATAAAAGTTATAAGCCAAGAGACAAAGTCACCACAATGCAAGGAACAAAGAACCTAAATGCATGGGGTACAATACGACCAAAACTGGAATTTTGGGACTCATTAGCGCTCCACTGACCTTAAGCACATCTTTAGGAAAATCAAAATCCCTTGGGGAATTCAAAAATGTTAATTTCAGTAGCTCACCACGATAAGGGCATGGCATGTTGGCTAAGTCAAAATCGACAGCTTTGGTCCTACTATAAATAGGACACTTAAACTCTTATGTAACCACCTTGGATGACCTTGGGGCTACAATATATTCTGGATATGGTTTCATTTAGGGTTTTTATTTCTTTAATTTTATTTGTTTATGGATTATCATCTATTGTGATTACTTGTATGTCCATGAGTGGCTAATCACTCTTTTTTGGGGTTAAGGCCAAGAACATGATTAATCTTGTTGTGTATCGACTTGGTTTTGATTAATTATTATTTTTGTATATTTTTTTATCTTTTTGTTAACTATTTTAAGGATTCGCAACCCTTGGAACTCATGTATAACTCTATTGTGAACCCAAAAAAGATGAATGTTAGGGTTGAAAGTGGGATAGATAGAATAGGATAGTAATCTCAATTGAATAATGCCATGATTTGAATTTAGGATAGTAATATACCTAAGTGTCCTATTTGGTTCCATTATGGTATAGAATATGAATGCACTTAACTTAGCTCTTACATTCCTGCTCAACAATGTAGTGGTGGAGCTAAGTTAGATAAATAATGAGAGATTCGGAAGACCATAGTAATAATATCGATCCCGTGAACCAACAACCAAGATAAGTAACCTAAGAAACAAATTTACATAGCGTAGTATGATTGTTCGTAGTGTCTTAATCCTGGGTTTCTACCTTTGATTGTTCAAGAACCTTAATTTACAACATTATTTAAGTTTACTTTTGTTCATAATTCTCCAATACTCTTGTGGTTACTCTTGAACTTAATTAATATTTGAAGTAAGACTGCATTAAGATTGTTGTTTAATACTAGTTCCTGTGGGATCGATACTTGATTTTCTTTAATTCCACTATATTACTTTGGTGGACCTCGTACACTTGCATGTGTGCTTGGACGTAATAGTGAGAAACCGATTGCGTCCATCATAAAGTATCTAACAGTCTATACCTAGGGTAGGATTAAAGGTGACAAATTTAGCTTGTGTGACTCATTCAATCGGTCAAAGTGTTGATGAATTATTGACTCGCCCACTGACTAGTTCAGTTTATTTGTGCATGATGCATTTCAACCAATCAAAACTTGAGACGATATGTGGTTCAAATTGATAGAAATATTTCCAATATCTTCTTAAATGACAACGTTTTTTATGTTGATATGTTATATATACAACCATAATTATAAAGGAAAACATAGAGTTATTAGGTACTAAAAATTTATAAATAAACAAATATAGCAATTAAAAATTACTCTAGTAAGAATTGGATGGAATGAATTAAAACTCGCATTTTGGTCATTTCTATCCTAATAAATTTGGTCAAGCTAATAACCCATATATCTATTAACTCAACTTATTTTGATTCACTCAAATTTAGCATAACTTGTCTATTTGACACCTCTACGTAGGATCTAAATCACATATATGCTAGAAAAATTATATTTTTTTCACACGAGTTGATCTTGACAAAAGAATTTATGTTTTGAATAACAAACGGATAAGAAAGAGTAAAATAAGAAGCATATATCTTCTCCCGAAATTAGGACAAATCCAGTGATCATAAAGAATGGATGAAGCTGTATGCAGAGGATAACCCAGATCATCAGTTAAGGGAAATGACAGAAGTCTACTTACTATAACTGAACAAAGCAGGAGTAAATTTAGAATCATTAATGCAAATAAAATAGGTTATTATTTAACTAATTTCATCAAAATAATATGTTTTTCTAAAAATTTTTAAAATTAGTACAAACATATTTGACAATAACGTATTTGACTATATTTTATTTTAAAAATAAATAGATCAAAAAGTAATAGGCTGATGGCGTTAAAGTAGGAGTTGTTACTGATAGTTATTTTGTTGGATTAAAATGTTACTACTAGTAACAAGACTCTACAACTCTACCACATTGGATATTTATACGAAATTTGTCACTAAAGTCACTATTATGAGTCATATTTATGGTTAAAATATTACTATGAGTAGCGATTCCAGAAATCAAACTACAATTTAGGTGTGTAAATTTTGTTTTAAAATCAACTGAATGTTAAGATCCAAATTTTTCATACAATGTACTCATCTAAATTATGTGTTTTCTAAGTAAAATAAATTTGATAAAATATCTAAAGTTATTTGACTAGAACAAAATGTTAGAAAAAATTTATGATGTACTACCAATCTCTCTTATGGATAGGAATTACTTGTTGGGTCATACTCATAGGTTTGATTGATCGGGTATATATAGTGACACGATTGAATATTCAGTCACGCTTAAACACATCACTAGTATGAGCCGTCAATTTATTCTTCTACGGTCATACATTAAATAGAAAAATACTTTTTACCCTATAAATATGAATAATTTGAAATTCAAAAATATTGTGTGTACATATTTTAAGATTATCAGATTAGTTCTTTATTATTCTCTTCGTTTTGTTGGATGTCCCTTCTCGAATTAACGATTTCTAATGAACTTGGTCAGAAGTCTTTCTTATCTCTAAACCCATTCTTAACAAAAAAATACATGTATTATTATTATTTTTAAATCTTTTATCAAATGTAACATTATACTAACCAGTATATATATATACACACACTTGCTAAAGATTGAATATATGTAAAGATGATTACAATTTAGGTGTGTAAATTTTATTTTTAAATCGACTGACTAAT